>NC_084989.1:9001223-9268723 GCF_963691925.1 Scomber scombrus
CACTCTCTCTCTCTCTCTCTCACACACACACACACACACACAGAATCACACAATTTAATTGATTAGACAAAAACATGTTATATAGTCTTGATATGCACGTTTACAGTGGTTATTTACATGTAAAGAATTGTAGATCTAGTTATTCAAATAAATCGTAGCACACCATAGTCAATATTATAATATAAAAGGTGACTAAATGGCAAATATGAAACGCTGGTGGTAATGACTGTTAAGCTACACTTGGTGGCACCAAACCAGTTTGTTCCACTGGTGTTGCAGTAGCCAGAAGTGGCTCCACATGAGCAGCACAGGCATGGTTGTAAATGTGAATTCTGCCAAACACTAGAAAGCTTTTTTCCTAAGTTAAAGAGGATCATAAAGTGGTAACACTGACATTAAATCTAACAGAAAACACCCCCCCCCATCTAATAATATCAATGTCTTCTGTCATCACAGTGAATGTGTGTGTGTCGCCCACAGAGCACAATGATGGCTGCCACTTCCCCTCTAAATACCAAGATAAGACTGATGTATTACAGATAATGAACATTAGCGGGGATTTCTACTGCTGCCTCAACAGCATTAAAATCCTGTATAAAACAAAGTAAAATATAAAATATGGGCTGTCTTAGAGAGGGATCAAACTCTTCCATTTAAAAAAAAAAAGCACCAGGGTACAACAGATCATCCACCAACATCAAATTATTGCATATTGATTAACTTGATACTGGGAAGTTTTTTGAAGACACGGTGGGAACCTGAAGGGAAAGAAACTCAGTGTTTCACTGCAGAGTTATACTGAGCTGCCTCTAGTTGTGAACGTATGAATGTGGAGTGCGGAAGTGCTGAAACAAAGGTGAAAAGTTAATGCCTCCCATATTTGGACTCCATCTTGTGTCGTGTGCATGTTCGGTCAGTCTCTGCTCCAGCTGTCTCGGTGGATGCTCGACCACTACCATAAAAACTAAACATATCTTTAATTGACAGCAATTCTAAGATTAGAGCTGGTTCACTGGGGTTGTGGTGGGGCTCATATGGTCTGCTTGCTGTTGGGTAACTTGCTAAGGATTAGGTGAAATACAGTCTTTCTTCACTCTGTGGAGATGTTGCAGTCCTGGGACCACATATTGCTCCACACAACACTGTGGGACATTTCAACAGACACGGTCACACAAGAAGTCATTATGTGCCGCTCAGTACATGACAGGCAGTAAGTAGCCTGTAGCACACTTTCACTCTCCTTTGTAAATTAGTAGTTCATTACTAAAGTGACAAAAAACATCAAGTTAATGTTTATCATGAGGCCAGAGGATCCAGTTTGTAAAAATTCTGACATTTTATCAACCATGTATTTTCACTATTCAAAGTCTTTTCACAATAAAAGGCACTTTAATTTATTATATTCTCTGATGCTTTCACCCCATATTGGAACAAAACTCCTGAATTTACACACAATCAGCTTTTATTCATCCATGTTTGCAGCCTGTATAATCTACTAGAGATACGTATTATCTGTGAAGAACTGTGCTCAGTAATAGTTGATTAGGTTTCATTCCTGCTGGATTCATTAAACTGCAGAATTCATAAAATGCAGACACATTAAAGGTGCATGCTCTGATTAATATAGTGTTGTTCGTGTGTTCAGATCGGTTTAGTGATTGCAAATTAACAGTTTAATCCTCAGACAGGTGTTTCTGTTATAATATAGCGAACAGTGGGGAGGTGACAGGAAATGTGAGGGGAGATGGGGATAACACGTGCAACAAAAATCCCTGATTGGACTCAAACTGGGGTTACCGTCAATGTCAAAGGACACCTTGTGTTATTGTAATGTTTAAGTAGTAACTGGTAATAATGACAAAATATCTTTACTATGTAAGAAGGTGTAACATCCATGTTGCTTCATTTGTTCTCAGTTCCTAAACCAGCTATATAACAGCCATCCTGAAAAGCCTTTTTTTATTTATTTATATACTTATATGCTGTTTTATATACTTGTGATATTCATAACATGAGAGTCAAAGAGGACATTAGACATGGAACATGTGTGCTTTTGGTTATTTTTTTAAATATCATAATAAGAGTGATAATTCCAACATGCCTCAACCCTTATGAACCAAACTTCAAGAACTGCTTTTGGTTTTAATACAGTATTGAACATGTTTTACCCCAAATATATAAGATATAAATATAATATGATGCAACAATTGTTTTGGGCAAAGATTTATATAAAATGTGTCTGGCTGGCTACCCCCACCCCCTCCTCTGTGTCTCCTATCTCTGTGTCCCTTCACTACCATCACAGCCACAGGAAGGCCCTGGCAGCCCGAAACACTGATACTATCTCTGCGCTGCTCATCTCCGTCCTCCGCTGTGTTGAAATCTTGCCCATCCCACAAAGGGAAACCGCTGGTGAACAACGGTCCATGGCATGACGTCCGTTTCTGTGGGTAGACAACTTATGGTAAATAATGTGGCAGGTGCATTTCATGTTCCCTGATTATAGACACATTGCAGAATAGATACTTGGGTTATATCACACCATTTTCTATAAGAAAGATGTGTTGTTTAAGGGTGCATTGTGCTGTAATGAAAGCTGGATGTTGTTGCATGTGTAAAGGCTATTTGAGGAAGCTGCTTCAATAACCAAAGGCATATTTAAATATGCTGTGTATATATTTTAATGTAAAATTAGAATCACTTGTTACAGTTTTTATATATAGGGAAATAGTAGACATAAAAGACCATGTTGCATACAATATAGGCACCAGCATTTTTTTAGGTAAAAAAAATTGACAAAGTATCTCTTCAGCAGTGTATTACTATAAATGTATATATAACACATTGACAACACCAAAGATAATATCTTTACATGTGTTAAAATCTTTTCAAGTAATCCCATAGAGATAAGAGTATACAGAGAGAAGCACTTAGATTTCATTGAATCCCCTGGAAACCACAGGCTGTTGTGTAACGCTATTGAGCAAACAACACTTACACTCATCTCTGACTATGAGTAGAAGTATCAGGTAGATGATAAGACAGTCTATATACAGTACTTATGTGAAGATGCTGCCTTCAAGAGCCATAAGTGAGTTTTGGAATTTGCTAAATTGAAGTATGCAGCTTTATAACTTGATGACTTTTTGTTTTTGGGCTCATTTGTCCAATATTTTGGATTTTTAGATCTGCAGTACATCAAAATCTCCTTAAAACCCTCTTCCTATATAACGTAGCTGTTTTACAAGTGTAAAAGGTGTATATGTTTACAGATTCAGCCACTTCTCTAAGATTTCTGTGTGCTCTCAGGTCGCAACACTCACAATTTTGAATATACAATGACTCAAGAGAATTTACATTCAAATCCATCACACTTTTTCCTACAGTAATCATGAGTAAGTCCCCTCTCACCCAGAAAAACACCAAAAACAAAGTCTCAGACTCTAAATAATCGTGATTTATTTTACTTACATTTTATTCACTCAGTTAACTGTTATACTGTCTATTTCCGATCTCAGAAATTTAGCCAGAAATTTACGTGACGTTCTTGAACTCTGACACTATTTTAGCAATAATAACTAACCACAGCATGTCTGTCGAGCTTCTGCTTTCTCCACATGTTGAAGCGGCGTGCATGGGGTCGTAGCAAGAGTGAGACCCTGTATATAAAGAGTTTGGCCTTTAGGAAACAGAAACTACAGAGGCCAAAAGCAAGGGCACATTATGTAGTGGGATTACAGGTAATGTTAGAAAAATATCGGTTCAGGACTGAAACATGAGGGTTTTTGAAAACAAAAAACAAAAATCAAGTTTGTTGGAAGCACAAGTCGCATACTAACAAAAGTCACTGACACGAACAAGTCGGCTAGGAGATATCTTTTCACCCAGCTTGCGGGGTCTCGTCATTAGCCCGACAAAATCCACAGTCAAAGGGTAGAAATAATGTTTTACTGTAAATTGAATTGTTTCAAAAATGACTGCAAATGTCAAGTGTTAAATCTGCAACAGTAATCAATACCAGAACAGAAAACATGACAGGCGCAGAAATGGCGACTAAGGAGTGAGAATCTCAGCGAGTTGACCATAATCTCCCCCTGGTTGGACAGCAAACACAGAGGACATGACCTCAGTGTTCTCAGTGCTAACTACGACTAGTGTGTCATGCTTTCTGTCTTTTCAATTTTACCCTCCACAGAGTAATGCATTCTCAAATCTACTTCTATAAGTGATGTTAAGTATATCATACATCCAGACTCGCTAAGAAGGGCTAAAAGAAGCCTTATGGATGAGAGGTGAAACATCTGCTGGAATATAAAGAAAGTCCCAGCTTCTCTTGACTTAGCCCCTTCTGGATTTCTACGAGTAACTTTTATTTCCTGAATTATCACAAATGTTTGCCTTTTTGGAGACTATTTGAGAAATTAATGAGGAGACTTTGGGGTTTGAGTCTGGGGGGTCTGACTAGACATATTAATGATTAATCTGATGCTTGTAATTAGATGTGAATACCAGGTAAACATGTGCTTCTTGGCTGTGTTCAAAGAGTAGACTCCCCCGCTCCTCCGTCCTCGGTACCCTGCTGGTGCCGCTGCGACAGGATGTGTTTGAGAGTGTCCAGCTCCTGTGTCAGCTGCCCTATTCGCATCTGCAGCTTCTGGTTTTCCTCCTGCAACTGCATGGCCCTCTGCTGGGTCAGCAGGATCCTCCTGCGGGCCTTATCCCGGCTCTTTCTCACTGCGATGTTGTTCCTCTCACGTCGCATGCGGTACTCTGCACTGTCCTTGCTGATGCTCCTCTTGGTCACTGGAGCCCGCAGGGTTGGCAGGAGGAAGGGAGAGAAGTCCTGCAGGTGAGAATATCATACATGTCTTAGTTATGGAGAAGAATGATGAAGTTTCATTTTAGGTATCACACTCAGAAAATGTGTAAAAACCCTCTGTCTCACCTGTTGAGTGTTGATATGGCTCTGGTGGTGGTTTGTGCTCCCTGCGCTCGAGTTGTTGCTGAGACAGGGCGACGTGTACGGCAGGTACGACATTCCCATCATCTGCTCAGCCACTCTGTCCTCACCGCCCCCCCTGACCAGCCCCTGAGACTGACTGTACGAGATCATGTCCATCGGAGTCAGCTGATTGGTCGAACCAGCCATGTTGGAAGTGGTGGGGTTCAGGGTCTGGGTGTGGGAGTGGGTGTGGGGCTGACCCGGGTATGAGCTCACCCACTCCTGGATGACGGAGGACACCCTGGAATCAGACATCTGTTGGGGTTCAGGGAACAAAATGGGATTTAAGTTTAATTTATTTTTATTTTTTTGTTAATCCCTTTTTTCAAATTAACAACACAAACTAAATCCAATGTACAACATACAAATAGAAAACACTCTGATAGTCACAGAAGTAACATGGAGGGAAAAAAGAGACCCAAAAAAAAGGAAGAAGGAGGATAGTCATTAGTGTGTAAAGAAGTAGCAGATGAGTGGTTTCCATTTTATACACCCTCACTACATGTCAGAGGCAAATACTGTATTTAATGTATTTAATACTGTAATGTATTTTTTACTTTGCTACATTTATGTGACACCTTTAATTATCAAATGGATCTCAGATTAAGATTTTAGATATAAAACATGAGATCTTATAAAATATCATGCATTGTTATAGATTAAACTACACAACTATAGATATAGTAATTATAATTAGCCCCACCCCAACCAACTACAACAGTATAATCCTGTTTATAATTGTCAATACACTGTTGATGATAATCAAATACAACTTATTACAATTCAACACGTTGAAAGAGCTCATTTTGCTGTACATGGTGTACTTTTGATACTTTAAGCACATTTTACTGATACTTAACTGGTTTTGTACCTTTACTCAAGTAAGGTAATAGGGTTTTACAGCGTGGTGTTGCTACTTTTACTTAAATAAAGGATTGTAATTCTTCTTCCAGCACTAACCACAGATACAAATGTCTTCAACTCGCCATCTATACATCTTATCTTCTTAAGATAAAGACATATTATCAAGTAAGACATCCAATATATAAAAAATGATTGGTGATGATTGGGTATATACAAATATTATTTGGTTTAATGAAACAACCAAATTACAATAAAATGTGTAAGATACTTTTTTGCATGGGCGTTAAAGACAAAAAAACGTTAACCCTCAGGATGTAATGTTCTTAATTGTAAGTAAGTAGTAAAAGTAAATACAGATCTGCGTAGGCACAAGACAAATCATACAATAAACAGCAAAGTAAGGCAGAAAGAAACAAACACTACAGCTTGCAAACCATGAATGAAAATGAATTATTTGAGACCAACGGTCATTGTTATAGTATATGTCTGTAAAGCTCTGAACCTGACTCTAGCTGACACTAACAGTCACTTTATCAAATAAAATATAAATTACAAGAAAAGAGCTTTAAATATCTCCATATATCTTCTGTTCAAAAAGAGAAAAAACAATGACTGATTATACTAAATCTAAGACACATTATAAAGCACCTATAGTATAAAAGTACATCTATGTTTGTTTAATATTGGTATAAAATTTCCCCACATGAATAAATTCTGAACAGACTTACCATGACTTATCTCTCCACAAACTCTCAGAATATTTTTCAGGCTGTCCTCTGACAGTCTGACACTCTGCAAATGGTCTGAAAATAAGCCAGACAGGTACTCCTGTGATTATCACACCATCACTTCCCCTCTCTCTCTCTCTCTCTCTCTCTCTCTCTCTCTCTCTCTCTCTCTCTCTCTCTCTCTCTCTCTCTCTCTCTCTCTCTCTCTCTCTGTCAAACACACCCACCCCCACCACACACACACACACACACACACACACACACACACACACACACACACACACACACACACACACACACACACACACACACACACACAGACAGAGATGTTCTGCTAAATGTAAGAGATTTGTAAAATTATAGCAGTTCTAGCTCTAATTGTCTGAACAGAGCAACATTGTAACTTGTAACATTATGACAGAGTGAGCTCTAAATAACCGACCAGTGCAACATTGTAACATTATAACAGTATGCGCTTTAGTTGACTGACCAATGCAACATTGTAACACTATAACAGTATGAGCTCTAATTAACTGACAAGTGCAACATTGTAACACTATAACAGTATGAGCTCTAGTTGACTGACCAGTGCAACATTGTAACACTATAACAGTATGAGCTCTAATTAACTGACAAGTGCAACATTGTAACACTATAACAGTATGCACTCTAATTGACTGAGCAGTGCAACATTGTAACACTATAACAGTATGAGCTCTAATTAACTGACAAGTGCAACATTGTAACACTATAACAGTATGCGCTCTAATTGACTGAGCAGTGCAACATTGTAACACTATAACAGTATGAGTTCTGATTAACTGACAAGTGCAACATTGTAACACTATAACAGTATGAGCTCTAATTGACTGACCAGTGCAACATTATAACAGTATGAGCTCTAATTGACTGACCAGTGCAACATTGTAACACTATAACAGTATGAGTTCTGATTAACTGACAAGTGCAACATTGTAACACTATAACAGTATGAGCTCTAATTGACTGAGCAGTGCAACATTATAACAGTATGAGCTCTAATTGACTGACCAATGCAACATTGTCACATTATAACAGTATGAGCTCTAATTGACTGACCAATGCAACATTGTCACATCATAACAGTATGAGCTCTAATTAACTGACCAGTGCAACATTGTAACATTATAACATTATGAGCTCTAATTAAGTGACCAGTGAAACATAGTAACATTATAACAGCATGCCATGAGCTCTAATTGTTATTGGAACAGTGCAAACGCATGACAAGCAAATCAGGCGCTGCTTCGACTCTGTCCTTCTGCGGCTTCCGTATTCTCAATAAAATCAAAATGGCTTCCACTATTGACAACGTGAGTTGAGCTTAGCATGCTGCTAGTCAATAAAGCATTTTTATTATATTTCCATGACTTTTGTCAACTTAATAGACCATTCAGACGACTGAATGTGTACGCGTAGACTGTGTCTTAACGTGAGCTTGAGTAGAGTGAGGGATAATAGCTGTTTCATTTGTAAAGACTTTGGCTAACCAGCTAGCTTCCAGCTAACAGTTCTTTCTTGTATGTCTTTTCACTGTCTTACAGGATTTGATTGGAAGTGATTTGCCAAAGGCTGTACAGCTGCTTAATACTCTCACAGAGCAGGTACAGTATGTCTGTTATGTTGTGGAAATACTTTTTGAATGTTTTTATTGAAGTCATGGTGAATTAACAGTCCCAAATGTAATTATTTTTGTTTAAGATATGTAAACAAATTCTTAACAATATATTTCTCATGTCATGACACATCAGACTAGTTAGTACTGAAACTATTATATTTACATTGTTGGTTCAATCCCATATAATTGCTGAAGTTGTCCTCTCACTCAGAGTTAAATAATAATTATAATGGAAATAGAAATTGTCTGTTTATTCATCACTTACACTTATGACTGAGTACATCGTAGCAAAACACCTTAACGCTGTTTAAACCCGCTTACAGATCCATGAAATCTTTCTTTGTAGGTGGCTTCAGTCACAAGTCATGTCCGCAGCTTGCTAAAAAATGTCAAAGATGGGGTGTTTAAGACATCGAAGGTGAGTAAAAGCTTCATCAGAGCTCCAAAAGTACACACCAGATGTGTTTGTATTTTCTAAGGATTCTTACTGTATGCACCAGCATGTTTGGACCATCACAAGAAGGAAATTATGCTGCTTGAGACTCCATTTGTACAGTCACAAGATCTAGAACTAGTTACTTAAACTGGAACAAAATAAGAGACTGAATACAGAGAAACATCCTGCTGCTTGTCTAAGCAGATTTGATCAACATATTTATCATAAATAAATGGTTGTCATGACTGATAATTTGTTATTTAGTCACTTGTTTTTCATAAATACTGATTAAACTGTTGGTCAAAACAAAACAAGCAATTTGGGCTCTTTGAAAAGTGTGAGATTAATCAATAAGTAAACTGGCTGTAGTTGCAGTCTGAGTCTTTGTTTCTTTGAGCCCCTGACTGTCTGCCCTCTCTGCCTGCAGGGTTTGTCTTTTTTGGACCTTCGGTATCACCTGCTGCTCTTCTACCTTCAAGACCTCACTCATCTGATTAGCATCAAAACAGAAGGAGGCAAAATAAAGGACAGTGAAGCCTTGAACAGAGTGGTCACAATTAGAACGGTGAGATGTTTGTACGAACACACAACGAACAATAAACTCATCTTTTCACCTGGCATGATATTTAATAACCTTTCACCCCTTTACTGCTTTTTTTTTTTTTTTTAAAGGTCTTGGAGAAGATGCGACCGCTAGACCACAAACTGAAATACCAGATTGATAAACTGGTGCGCACAGCTATCACTGGCAGCTTAGGTGAGACTGGCGTGGCTTCCAGCAGTAATGAAAATGAAAGATTTGATTTAGGACACATGTCAAATATCAGACTTGTAGAGAGATTTCCTTCCATGTTTCACATGCACGTTTCAGTGTATAACCTGTCTTTTGTTTGTGTTGATTTTTAGCTGAAAATGACCCACTGCAGCTGCGTCCTAACCCTGAGAATCTCATCAGCAAAGTAAGGCCAAAAAATCCTCATAAATTAAAACTGTTATTCAGATACTGCAGAGATATTTTTGTGGCAGGCTGAGTTTTTTTATTCTTACTTGCTTCATAAATTAAACAGCTGAGTGAATCTGAGGAGTCTGAAGGTGATGCTGACAACAAGGCGGACTCAGAGAAGAGAGCAGCTCACTCTAGTGGCAGGAGATATGTACCGCCCAAGATCGCCCCAGTGCATTATGGTAATGTTTGTGTATTTTTTGAAGAGTTTTTGTCTTTCTCTTTGTTATAAAAATATTATTACAGTCTGCCTTTTTATTAATAGAATAAAAAGGTTTTATTTTGTGCAAGTTAAAAGATTGTAAAGAATCTAGAAAGCAGCATATCTCCTCTACTTATCCAAAAGTAAAATTTATAAAACCTGTACTTATTTGTTATCCCATTCTTTTTCCTCTAGATGGTGACATGACAGAAGCAGACAAGAAGAAAGCTCAGGTGGAGCGTCAGCGGCGAGCAGCCCTCAGAAGTTCTGTGATCCAGGAGCTTCGACAGCAGTACAGCGACGCCCCCGATGAGATCAGGGACCGACAAGACTTCCAGAGCGAGCGGGACAGCCGCGAGGAGCTCCACAGGTTTTTACTCTCCTACGTGTTATTAAGACATGATGTGGGGTGGTTTAACAGAAATCATATTTGTATAAACACACTCAAAAAGAAATAACGTGACGATGATCATGTTTTCCAATAATTGTCTTTTCCTCTTCACAGGAAAAATTATGAGGAGTCGATGATGGTGCGTCTCAACATGCCGAGTCGTCAGAAGAACTCCAAAAAGAGAGGCATGATGTCTATGTCCGGCCAGCTGAGCGGGATCACACACTTCAGTGACATCACAGCGCTGACAGGTGGCGAGGGCGGCCAGGTGAGCTCATACTGTAACATCTGTATCTTATTTGCTGGTGTTAATTCAAAAGTTCGGTCCAGACAGTTAAATTAATATTTGTAAATTTCCCGTCATACAGGCTCAGACAGGAATTGATTGGGAGTTTTAAGGTGGAGGTTGCAGTTTCTTTGGAGTGTGTATTGGTTGGATTCCTAACGGAGTCTGGGCTTAAAACAGCGGGACACACCAAATTATTTATATTGACTATTATGCAACTTTGGCTGCCACCAGCACACAATTAATGTTGGACAGAACAGCGCTGTTGTGTGTTTTGAAGAGGTCTGGGTATCTTGGTGACTCAGTTGTCTGGTGCTGTGCTGGCAGCATTGTTGGCAACAGCTACACTGTGTGTCTACAGCCTGCTGTCATAAAAAGTACTAATGAGTGAGAGTAATCACTGGCCGGCAGTCTCATGCTGATAGTCTGTTCCACCGCTTGCAGATGTGGAAAATTCATTCAGTTAAATGTATTTAAGAAGACTTGGAAAAATCCTCGTGCTATGTTTAGATCTTGTACTGGACAACATAAGACGCCACTAAAGGATGTCACTAACAGGCCCATCTCCATCCAGTATGAATGGGACCATTGTGTCTCGTTTTATTTCGATCACATTCTTAATGCAACTGCTGGTTCTAACATTTTAATCTTTATTGGCGCAGGATGGGGACAACCCTCGCCCCAAGAAAAAGAAGAAACTCATGAAGAAGAAAACTAAAAGAAGAGGTAAGGACATTTAAATATGCTAAGCAGTAAAAATGGATTTCATGGCATTTTGACACATCTACACACACAAGTCAGATGTGACAGTAAAAAACACAAAGTTATGGTCAGTTTACTGAAAACCTTTACCATCTTGTATCTGTATTTAGTGCCTCCTCTTCAGGATTCAGGGCTGCAACTGATAATTATTTTCATAATCAATTTAATGGCAGGGTTATCACAATATCCTAGAGAACAAGATGACATCTTAAATAAGCTATGATGTAGGAGACCAAGAAAAAAACCAGGAACCATCAAATATTTCTCATTTTTGCTTAAAAATGTATTTGATTATTAAAACTAGCTGCATTTCGATGATTTTAGGGGTTTTGTCACTTCAATTACTAAGTTCTAAACCAAAAATCCTATTTTCTTTTTCAGATTTTGTCATAAATACTTATTTACATGATCACCTCTCTATAGCTGAACAGCACTAAGAAATGGAAAAGCAGCATTCAGTCATAGCTATTATCTGCATTATGAGCCTGTTTCATCTTAATGATCACTTGTTTTCTTTCTCTGCAGCTTTCAAGAAGCATAAATAGATCTGAACCGTGGCGCCCGACAATGTTCAAAGACCAAATGATGACAAGAAGAGGAGCCATCATGTCAGTTTAAAGGATTCTATTACCAACAAGCCGGTTGTCAACATGTATACATTTTCCAAAAGCTTTGCATAGTTTTTCACGTTTGTGGAATAAACATTTACTGTTAAGTTGTATCTGTATGTCATGTTTCAATCATCTCAGACTGCCTTATTGTCAGAGGTAACACACATTTATCAAGTATGATTAAATCACTGAAATCCTGAGTGAATTTTAAAATTCATTTTTTTTCTTTTACCTCCTCCATTGTCTAAATTACTCTCTATAAGAGCTGTGAACATTGAAATGAGATAAAGGACATATTATAGACATTCAATCCAGGCCGATGCTGCTTTAACATCTAATCACAACCTGGTGCAGCATACAAACAGCAGCCAACTGACCACAAGACAAATGTTTTAGTATGTTGCAAATGTAAAGCCTGCTTGTTTCAGCACGCCCCTTCAGGAATTCACAAGCCCACCATCACTACCTGACTAAAAATTCCAGTATGTCACCTCAAATATATGCTAACATTGTATTAAGTTTTGTACAGTATGGTCAGACTGTACTGTTTGACACATTCATGCAAATTATGTACAATTATCTACTGCCTACATTATCAGTCAGTTTTGCCATGTTGATCAAAATATATAGTACTGGTTCTCTATTGAATAGTATAACCTCTAAAACATCTAGCCATTGGAGTTCATTCAGGGGAATGTGTGAAGTGCTTCATCAACCAATGACCAACTAGTTTGTTAAAATAGCTCAGAGGTCATCTTATGAACCTTCAATTGGCGAGCATATATAGACAGAGCACAGCAGTGTTACACTTTACGATGAACAAGAAACGGGGTCAAGAGAAGAGGTCAAGGACACAGACACGTTCTCAATGAAATATGTAAAGGGCCGGACTTACAGATCATGTTCTCAATCTTGGCCTTACAACAGCTGAGGCTGGTTGAAGGGTGCAACCACTAACTATTTTTCCCACAAGCACTGCAAAACTACCACAGGGTCACCTCACACCACTGTCTTTATCATCTTAGTAGTTCATAGCCAGTTTACATCAGTAGACACTTTGATAAGTCTGTTACATTGACAACATGGTTAATCATTTCACTATCTTGTTCATAAACAATGACACATGGACTCATCCTGATGGCACTGACATGTTCATTGACGTATTTACTTTTGAGACATAAACTGAGGATTTTGAGCAAGTTACAAGCTTTTGCAGGTTATAATTCTGTAGTGCTGTTTGTATGAATTATTGCCATCAAATGGACCTACAGATGATTTTAGAAATGTACCAAGGTCACTGAGAAAAACTCTCACTATACCAGAGCAAATGATCAACACATACAGGACAAACTCACACCAACACAATCTCATTTTTACACAATGTCTTTATTTTTTTTTTCTCCTAATTACAGACTCATGGGTTAAAAATAAAAATAAAAAAGCAAAACATTTTTTTTTTGTTCAAACCCACTCCCCCTTTTTTTTTTCAAGAAAAAAAAAAAAAAAGTCTCCACACAAACCCCACCCCTGTCTTTCCCCGCCCTAAAATAACAGCTCCGGCCCACTCCATTCATTAAATTAATAATCAATGCCGTTAGCTCATCAGCCTTCCTCAGACAAGCCGTGACTGCACTGCGCATAGTCAGAGAAAGGGGGCGCCTTAAGGTCCGCACTGTACACCCCAAAAAACACCCTTGTCTCTGGTCCTGCCTTCCTCACTCTCACGCAAACTTGCCTGCCTGCCACTCAGCTATGTTGGCTTCAGCTCTCTGTATATAAATCATGTGTTGGGTTGACGGCCTGTTAAGTGCCGTCTGTACTGCAGTGTGCTGTGGTGCATGTTGAACAGGTGTGTGTTTTTGTAGTCTAGATGTGTATGTGTGTGTGTTCGTGTATATATGTGTGTGTGTGTGTGTGTGTGTGTATGTGTGTGTGTGCAAGTTGAGGTGTGAAAAGGACTAAAAGCATCATCAGCGTTTGCTGTTGTAGTAAATGCCCCCTGCGGCGGGCCTATGGTCGCCCTGTCCCCCTCCCCCACCCCCCCACACGGACAGGATGGGGTGAGTGTGCATAGCGGGAGCAGAGAGAGAGAGAGACGCTGCAGAGACAGTGGGGGGGGCCTGCGCCACCTGGGGAGGGGTCGTCAGCCTCCACTGGTCCTGAAACCTGAAACGACAAGAAGTGGTCTAATATACAGAGAGAGGAGGAGGGGAGGGGGAGGAGGAGGGGAGACGGGAGACAAGGAGCACAGAGGGAGGGGGAAAAGGGGGGTGGGGATGGAAGGAGGTGGGGGGGGGTTTGCACGAAATAAAAACATTGATGCCTGTCAAAAAAAAAAAGAAGCATAAAACATGCTGCGGCCATGCCTGAGTTGGAGGTGACAGGTATGGACGAGCGGTGGTGGGGGGGGGGGGAGTTGGCCGCACAGCGAAGAAGCCCCCCCCCCCCCCCTCCCCTCCATAAAATAGGGTGGAGGGTGGGGGAGAAAAAAAAATTATGGATGTATAATCCCACTGAACACTGAAGGTCCGTCACTGTCCAGAGAGCAGTGCAGACAGTGAAAAACAATCCATAGTGTGATGAGCCACAGAAGGGGGTGGGGGTTGAGGTAAATGAGTTATAAAATGCAGGGAGACGGGGGGCAGGGGGGGTGGAGGGTAGGGATGACAGAGGCAGAGAACGGCGGACACATAAGGGGGGTGGAGGGTGGTTGGGTGGGTGGGGAGGTAATGATATACTCCAAGCCACAAACTTAAAACACAACAATACTCTGACTAGCAGAAGTTTCACACATGTACGGTACATTAAAAACAAAAAACAAAAAAAACAGAACACAGTATTCTTTCTTGTTCCTGCTGCCCCCCTCCCTCGTTTTTTTTCTTTTTTCTTTTCTTTTTTTTTTCCTTCCTTGTATTGGTGGTGGGTGAGTGGGTGGGCTGTGTTGGTGATGGTGTGAAAGCAGGAGGTCACAGCCAGACCAAAGGAGACACATCTGCAGCCTGAGATACCATCATTCCTCCCCCTCCCCACTTGCCCCCCCCTCCCTCCCCCTTCCAAAATACCAACAAAAATAAAGAAAAACTGCCACCATGTTCTCCCCCAAATGGTCAACTTATACCTTACCAGGGGTGACCGCATCAACCTCCGCACACGCACGCTCACACACAATCGCACACTGCGGCCAGTCAGTCTCTCTGTCCAGAAGAAGTGTTTTGTTTTGGGTTTTTTTTTTCCTTTTTTTGTCTTTTTTTTTTTCTCTCTTCTGGGGGGGTTCTCTTCTTTTATTGTTGGGGAAAGGGACTTTCTTTTTTCTTTTTTTTTCTCTCTCATTGTGTGTGTTGTTTTTTTAAAATGGGGGAACAGAGAGGGGAAGGGGAGTTGATAGTAAAGGGGAGTGTTGGGGAGGGGAGGGGTGGGGGGGTGTTTAGTAAGGGGAATACCACGATGTTGTTCGCCCTCGGCCCCTGGAAAAGAGAGAGAAAAAGAGGGTGAGTTTTTTTCTGGTTGGCTTAAGAAGACGGACACCAATTTCCTGGTGTGATATTAGATTATAGATATGTGTAATGTGTGTGGGCAGAGAAAGGGTCTGTGGAAATTTCAGTTCCTAGAGGTAAAACTGAAGGGGGGAAAAATATATTTATATTTATATATATAGATATCAAAATGAATGACAGGATTCACAAATCACTTATGGACATACCATCTTAACGGTATTGTGCCTTTGATCTTACAAGGTGTTGCAATACGACAAATCAGATCTGGAAGAATGAACTACAGTGCTGAAAGAAGCTGAGAGCAGCTTTGCCAAGAGAGGAAAAGTGTTTAATTTCCAGATATAAAAGATAATAATGATTAGTGGGTGTGGGTCTGAGGGGACAGCAAAGGCACTCTCTCTCCCTCTTTCTCTCTCTCTCTGTCTCTCTCTTCGAGAGCCGCCTCTGGGGTCACTGTGGGGGGAAAGACCTTGAGGACAAACAGCACCACACATATACCCCCAGCAAGACATGATGCACACACACACTTATACACACATTAGACAATTTGGGGGACAGGACTCACAACTGCATCGTTATTTTCCACACTCAAAACACAACCCGACACATACACAAAAGCCAGGCAGGAGCAACCTTTCCATACATCACCCCCCCTCTCTCACACTAACTCACACACACACACACAAACACAAACAAACAAAGCATTTAGTGGCAACAAACACAAAAAAAGGTCACACTGGGACTGAAACCAGTGGTTGTTAGGCTAGATGCTGAGGTCAGGCTGCAGTAATGAACCCTCGTTTCTGGGAGTGAACGCTGTAAAGGTGAATCTGAGTTGGAGTATGTGTGTGTTTGTGTGGGTTCATGTACATGCAAGGACATACACAGAAAACAAACAAACAAAAAAAACAACAACAAAAGATCCTTCAACTTCATGAGTACAGTATGTGGGTCTTCTGGCTCATATCAAAATCTTGGCTTTTCACTATGCCAACTTGGGAAGATGACGAGCATGTTAATGGATGCAATACCCAAGAAAATACCTTTAGAGTAAAAGTTAAAACAATTTCTTCTTTGTTCCCCGACTGTTTTTTAGACAAACGCCACTGTTTGGCTGCAATGTCCTCCAATACTAATTAAAATCTGGCAAATTAAGCTTCACTTCAGCCTCTACAGGAAATACGTGCTGGAGCCTTTAGTAAAACTTAAAACTTCTTGTAAAATACAAAGCCAATCAATCATGAAAAACGCTTTAATGTATTAGTGCTATAAATCTTCCCGAGCTCAGAATAGATCAATGCAAAGATTTGAACGAGCCATGTGTTTCTGTTCACCGTGGATGTGTTCCCACAACAAGACAAGGCACCAGTGAAAAGTGTTATTTGGTTCAGATCTGAGCCTGATTCTGCTCAAGTGCAGCCATCTTAAAAGGAGACGAGAGATGAATTCCTGATGTCAGCCTCTCTGCAAGAAGTGATCAAGGCTAAGTCAAGTCAAATAACACTCTGCTTCTCTGCATGCTATTCTCTGTGGGTTATTACTGCGTGTTAACCAACACTGCTAGATAGTGGGCAGATGCATCATGGAGCTATCAGCAATATCCACAAGGGTGTTTCATAATAACAGATTACTGTGAGTACAATCATTACAGTTAAATTACTGATGACGGAAACAACCGTCAGCCTCCCGTGACCTTAGAGCTGCCAGCTTTAATCTGACTGACAAAACTGTGGAAACATATTAAAAATATTTAACTATTAGACCGTGTGTGTTTTTAGCAGCTTTGAGGTTAATGCTCTTTTGCTTTGCTGCTGGAGTTTCATTATCTTAAAATAAATGCAAAACAGTCAGACAGAACTTTAAAAGTTCAAAGATGACAATATGTCTGACGTGCATACAAAACAAGCTAAATTAAAGCTTTTAATGCCAAGTGTGTCGATAAGTGTCGGCTTGTAAACTGCCAGTGATCAGTTCTTTCAGCTTCTGGAGATGTGATTTAATATAAGAGCCTTCAGCTTCTCCTTGCGTCTTTGTGTGCCTTGTCCTGCAGCTCGGGCCAAATCCCAGCGAGTAAAACTGGCAGGGTTAGGGTTTCTTGGTATGTGTGGGAGTGGCTGGGATAAGTACACAGAGTGATTAAAGAGATTCTGACCTTGAGGTTCAGACACTCTCACACAAAGGAATGAGCGGAGATTAGGGGTGTAACGCTTCGTGCGTTTGTCCCAAAAAGCTTTCGGTCCAGGATGTTTGGTTCGGTACGCAACTTTTTCTCGGTTCAGTTAGCTTCACTGACTCAAAACTATGACTGCCAAAATAGTTACAATAATTCAAGCGCTCTACCTGAAAGTTTTGGTACCACTTAGCTGTAGCCGTGGTTACCCGTGCATTATTATTATTATTATTAAGACAGACTTATCTCTGTATTTAAATAACATTGGGACTATTTGTCCTCCTCCCCTCGCTGTGACAGTCAGCTCTTCACTCTGCCTTTGACTGAAGCCGTTTAGAACAACTAGAAACACATTTAATTTCCAACATGGTTGGACCACATATCAGAAAAAACAACCGAAAATCAGCGTAAAAACAGTTGGTCAGCAGGTGTCCTGACACTGGACAACAATCAGAAAGGTTCTTATCACTTTTTCACAACAGCACAACTAAACTGTTTCAGTCAGAGATGCATCAATTACAACAATCATCTATCCCATCTTCAGCAGACCCGGGACGGTCCGAGTGTCGACCCTGGCTCAGGCCGTTGTCTGAACCGTCACAGACCATCAGCTGAAAACAGTCCATTTTAGATTGGGGGCCGACTTATTGGAACCTCTCAATTTTCAGTAATACTTTTGGCCAATGACTTATTGTTGGATGTGTACATTTATAAATATAAAAAGACAAAACCTCTTTTTTGTTCCTGCTCTGCCGAAAATGTAAAAAAACCATGACTCCAAAACCGAGGTACATACCGTCTCGTGTGTACCGCTACACTCCTACCAGAGATGTTACCCTTCCTGATGATTATTTAAAAGCATCCTCACTAAACTGGGGATTCACTGCCACAGCTACAAGAGTCAAGAGCGAAGGCAAAAAACGAAACTAGAAAAGCACACAAGATAAAATAGACTGCACAAAGGGTTGTCAGCAGAAACCGTTAATCACTGTAATAAAGACCTCTGCAAGACTTTTATGCCCTTTCCAAAATGACTGCTGCAGCGTCTTTTCTTCTGGATTAAGTTCTCTGTTTATTAAAACATTAAGTATTAAGCAACGGTCCAGGGCCTAAGGGTTCCACATGCTTTCCACAAACCATCAAATCAGAATCTCTCCGTTTCAAAACTCAGTGCATGTGTGAGGAAGTTGGCATGCTGATCAATGTGTTTGGCACCACACCTCCTTTCTCAGTCTCGACAGAAAAAAAACACAAAAAAAACAAAAACAAGATGGCTTCACAGATAGAGCTCCACCCTGGGGCTTACATGGAGATTCTTTACAGCCTTGCACCATACAAAGGCTACAGACAACCATGTGTTTCAATTACCTACACAACCTCATTATTTTTCACAAACCTCATTTTTATAAAATAAAAAATTTGACTTTTGATAAATCTTGAAAGCATTTAGTCTGCAGTGACACAGCCTTGCAGTGGAAACAGGACCGGAGACTCTCAAAGCCCCACAGCAGAGCTCTCAAGTGAATCCCACACAATTTAATTCTAATGTGACCAAAATCATTCAGAGATCTTGTCTGCCCTTCACAAAACACTGTATGTAGAAAGCCACCAGTATCCCCCCCAGTGCACATCACTCTGTCCGTCCCCAGGCTTTTCCTGTTCAATCTGGATCACAGTAATGGCAGACCAAATTGAGGGTTTACATGCCTATCAAAACACCAGAAGCACCGCCATGATTTCCAGCTGCAACATGTTTTGATGAGATGGAGCATTAAACACGAGGCTGCGGTGGAATGAAGCATGGTCGCACTGAATGACGTACTTCGTTTAGTTATCGTGCTGTTCCGTCACACACGGCCCGAAAACCTCTCACAGTTACGCAGATGATTTGCGTTCTCCTGTGTCGTAAATATAACCTATTCCAATCTTTCTAAAAACCATTAAATGCAGCTGCTGGTACCTGTTATCGTTTAGTTGCAGGAGATTGTACTGGCGCTGACACAAACACAGATCCATAACGGAGTATGAAAAAGCCTGGGAAGAACAAATTGATGTGCACGGAGTCTGTTGGCCTCCGTTGAAATGGTTGTGTGATGTGGCATGCAATGAGCTGCACCGTCCCCCAAAAAGCTGATGTGATGTCATCTCTAAATCGACCACGTGGCATGTTTGTGTGTGTCTGTGTGTTTCCATTACATTTGTGTTAATACAGTACATCCCTCTCTCTCTAACACTACTAAATATTTGATTCCATGATGACCAGATAAAGTCAATATCATGATAAAAATGTGATTAAAGTTTAGAGTCTAGATTTGAGGACAGAAATTAGCAGATATTTTAATATTTAACCTCCTCTCAATTAACTAATTAGTAAACTGCTATTCTGACGTTTCTGGACTTACCTTCATCATTAAGGCAAAAATATCTTAACTTATCGTCCTGCTCATTCTTTTAACTTCTTTTTTAGATGTGAGCACATTCAAAAAACATTTTCTGACTCCATTTTATTCTGCCCAATTAAGTCTGGAGTTTAAAAAATGCATGCAGCTGGGAATAGTGCGGTGGGCAGTAGCTCCAGCTGTATGAGGCGCACAAACATCTGCACTCGTCTATTTTCCGTTCGTTATCTATTCGAGGGCAGGCCCAGGATCATTTTTTATTCCCATTTGAGAAAGATTCTTAGATAAGTTTTCCATGTGGGCGATCACTGATTCCTGCCCTATTTATTCTTGTTGTGGTTAAATAAGCTTATCATTGATGGCCACGAGAATGTTTCTAATTTTCTGTGGAATAGTTTATCATTTCTATGAAGCTGACGGACAGTTGTGGCAACTGTCCAATACTTGTTTTTCCTCCCTAGCTGCATCCCTATTTTGTACAACAAAGCAAAGTAATAAAAATCATAATTGTGGGTCTATGTAAATCTTTAACGCCAGCTGTTGCTTTTGGCTGGTCATGATGGGATTTTCTTGTTTGTTCTGTCCTCCCTTCTCTTTCAGTGGAAACAGTGAGTAAGATGATGTGCATGCGGGGTGTAGTGCTCTCCCATCCCACGCTGTCACAAGTGAGGCATCTTGGCGTCAGCTCACCTGAAGGCCCGTCCTCTGCCTCTGGGTGGCGTGTAGCCGCTGTAGTAGCGCGCACGTGACGAGAAGCTTCCTCCCCGTGATCGGAATCGAGCCCGTGGAAAGCCGCGGTCTGTGGTGCTGATGCCTGGTCTGTTTGTTCTCTTAGCGCCCACCTGAGGAGTAAGATTTGAAGAAGGGATCATTACGTAAACTGACAAGATTCAGAGTGTTTTCTCTGCAGCTTTTGTGTTTACAGATAAACTCATCCAGCCATCAAACGGCTCTACACTTAATTTCTTTAGAAATGCATTCACTTCATGCAATTTCCTTTCCATTTGAATAACGTAGGAGGTCTGTTTAGCATTCTGTGGGTGATATTATACTTGGAGATCCAATAACGTTCCTCATTGATGAATATAAATATAAAATGTTGCCTTACACCAAACTACACAAGCCAATTTCAATTATTAGCAAACTAACCAGTCACATGAGCTACAGTAATGTCTTCCTGAAATGTAATAAAACTATATACTCTTGTCTCAAACAAGAAGAATGAAGGCCAGACATTTCAACCCTGCTGCATCAGTACAAAGGGAGTCTTTTAAACAGGCTAACTTGCGTGTACCCGCTCAGCCAATCAGATCAAACCCGCCCAGAACTGGCACGGTGATCAAAGTGGTTTCTGCCACCGTCACTCCCAAGCATCAGCGTCAGCTACATTTAGCTAACACTGTTTCTTCTGCAACTGCTTAGTTATGGTGGTCGCTGGGATTATTTTGTGTGTTTCGCTTCATTTTATAAATGCAGCGAGTGTTCCAAGTTGGACACTTGACAATGACGGAGCTCCATCACAAGAACGTAACCTTGTTTTTTGCTTCATGACGAGAAAATGAACAACGATAATTTGCCCTGTTTTCCCTCACAATGGTGTCACTTTTCTTACCATGAAAGTGAAGTGTGAGTGTCACTAAATTACACAGAGGGAGAAAAAAATAATCTGAAAATTGAACGTCTCTTACCTTTATCTGCCTTCCTCTGAAAAGGGACTCGTCCAAAGCCATGGCTGTCCTAACAGACTCTTTGTCTGCAAACTCGATATAGGCAAATCTGGAAGGGGGAAACAAAAAAAACATCAAAGGAGTCAATGAGTACAGCAAGAAGTAACATGAGAGCATCATTATCTTGATTCATCGCAGACATACCACTGATGTATTCAATAGCAAATCCTGTCCTGTTAACTGCCCCCATAACTAGTTGATGAAAGGAAACTTATTCTGCTCCAGGTGAATAACCCAGTGTGTATAAAGCTGTTGATGTAACGGCAGAATTGTCGACAGGAACAGTGGTTGCCAAGATGTGCAACCAGAAGTCAAAATGTTTGACAGCAGTCCAAATCTGGTCCAGGGCAACCATTCCTGTCTACCCTGGCTCTTCTAACAAAGCACCCACATCCTTTAAGAGTTTAACTGTCCGACTCTAGCGAACCTCTGGGAAGACTCAACTAAATTTTATTCAGTTTCCCCTCATCTCGTTACTTTGAACATTTGCCTCACAAGATCATAATAACCTGTAATCCACCCCACCCACCCATCAACTGCATAGTGAAAGGTATTAAATTGATTTATTACCCCTTAGGATGCCCTGTGTATTTGTCACATAGGATGGTGACTCTGTTTACTGAACCGCAGCCATGAAAGTGAGCCTCGAGCTCTTCTGCTGTGGCACCGTAGTCAACCTGAGGACAGAAAGGGTAAAAGGTTAGTCATGAAGAGAGTTGCATCACCGTTACTAGAGCATGTACATTTACAATCAGGATGTCAAATAGTTTTCCTCAGTTACATAAGATTCAGTGTTACGGCTTTTATGCCGAAGACTGAGTATGTCTGGACATTGATCTCTGTCTCAAGACATCATAACTAATGTTAGTTATGATGTATTAAATATAACAGACTATAATAAAAAAACTACAAACACTGACAATTTTAAAAAATGAATATCGAGGCAGGAATTGTAATATTAAATAATAATAATAATAATCTGGGCAAAAACAATAGGTCCCTCACTGACTGGTCAGTGCTCGGGCCCTAAAAAAAACCTATTTACATACAGCAATAGAAATATAGTATTCACCTCCCTGAACTTTTTACTACACAGAATCACAGTGGATACATAAAATCATCCTACAAAGGCCCAAATATTTACTGTGACGCATCTAAATCATCACTGCCGCAGCCAAAATGTTTAAAAGTCAAATGGGAATTTGATTTATGTCCAATCAGTGTTTGTGATTTAGGTAAAATACACCTGTATCTGGAAGGTCGAACAGCTAGTTAATAAATGTATTCTAAAAAAACAGAACGTCTGAAATGTGAGGGAGTTCAGTTAGGTTAGTTTTTAAAGAAATGAATAAATACAGGGCATCTTTAAATCAGCCTAGAGCAGGTGTCCTAAAAAATTGAACATGTGAGAAGGACACCGATGGGAGTATCCACTAAAAACACAGCTCTGAGGGAGCCTTAGGTTCCTTTAGCTGAGAGACACTTTGACAAAAATCACTGATAAATGTGCAGAAACAAAGCCACTGTGGGGAGAGTCTGAAACAAAGTGCATTTTTTATGCCATAACACACAAATTAGCAAAGCCATTCAAGCCGTTGTGGTAACCAACATGAAAATGAATTATTTAAACCTCAGAAGTTTCACTATTGGCCCGAATATAAGACGACCCCTCCACCTCTTTTCCAACGCCTGTTTTTGGAGGAATACATTGAGTACAGTTACATACTCACACTCTCCTATCAGGCTCTTTAAGGTGTTTTTTTTATTATTTTCTCCAGCAGTTAGCATGTATAAGGCTGTTTGTCTTTTGAGGTCCTTGTCATCTATGACTGGTATCTGGCAGTTTCATATATTTACTTTCTGCAGTAGAGATGCCAGAAAACGCCTCAAACTCGATTTCACAGCACAAAACTTGTGCAGGTTAAACTTGACTAACTGGAAACAAAACCACTTTTTAGGGCTGACTGACTCTAACACACTCAATAGAAACAGACTTAGAGACAATAGCTTGCCTAACAATGTAACACTGTAAGAGGCAGTTTTACTTTATCCATTCAGAAAGAATTATCTGTTATGAAAACACAATTGTTCCCAAACATAAAACCCCACTTCAGTCATATTTCAACAAGAAAAAAGTCTTATATTCAGACCAATACGGTTCACTTTTTGCATTTATTATGGTAGTAGCGTATTCTTTATAGCTTCTATAGTCTAAATGTCTATCTTTGTCATCAAGCAGCTGACTTTGCAGCAGGAATATTGGTCGGCAGGTGCGTCATTCTTTATATCAAACTAACGTCTCATCACTTGAGCCACTCACTCAGTGGTGATCAGCTGGACTCTGTGGTGGGTGTGGCTTGATTGCTTTACCACAGTAATCGCAGCAGCTCTACTTGAATGGTATCAAATTTTAGTTTTATATTCTTTATGCTAAACGCCATGTTTGGAGGACCACAAACAAAAGGACATGGGGCTAATTTATCAGGAAGACAGTGGCTGCAAATACACCCACAGCCTCTATGCTAGTCGACAGAACTAAAGTGGTTCAATGTCAAGATTTGCGACGCTGATACCAAACAAGAAAGATTAAAGGCTGAAGTTGCTGTCAAATGCATCTTTACAAAATATTCACTTAAAAAGGCGGCTATCTCATTCTAAGATTGTTTAATGCATATTTCGATACATTATCTACAATCAGGTACAGAAACTATAGATACATTTGCATCAAGAGCCACTAAATTACTACTTTATACTTAATATAGATTACTATGTGTTTATTTGATATTTATAAGATGAATTGGACAAATTGTATTTGATGTGTTAGCAATATTGTTCTCCAGAATTTCGTTAATAAAACCCATTGAAAATTAAAAAGAAAATTTTCAGTTTTCAAAAAAAGTGTTCCTGTGGAAACCTTAAACTAATTTAAAGGGGGGGGGGGTTAGACACTGTTAATCATGATTCTGACAAAATTCATTGATTTTCCTTTAATGTCATCTCAAAGGTTGCCACAAAAATGAAGAAATAATGTGGCCAATATAGTCTCTGTGGGAGACAATGAAGAGACGTTTACTCACATTTCCGACATAAATAGATCTGCCATCTGCTTCCATCTTTTCCTCGATGGACATGATGACAGGACCGACTGCACATGAGGGAGAAGGGGGAGGGGGAAAAAGCTGAATGAGGAACAAAATATTTCACTAATCGAAACATTCACAAGTATTGTTTCTTAAACTACAAGTACGTCTACGACTGGTAAGTCTATCAAATGACAAGAACAGTATAACATACAGTTCTGAAGGCAATGCTAAAATGTCCTGTTTGAGGTAATGACTGAGGATAACTATCTGCATGCATGCATACATACATACATGCATACATACATAAACCAGTATCTGCAAATAAAAAGGGAGATTTAGTTCAGAACAAAGGACCAGACGACAGCCTCTGTCATTCACCTCACCAGAAAACGTCATTACCCAAATTGTTCCCCCCTTATTCCATAACTTCACATCTTGTTCCCCTGTACCAACACATATATATATATATATATATATATATATACATATATATATATATATATATATATATATACATATATATATATATATATATATATATTAGGGCTGGGTGATTATGGCAAAAAATCAAAATCAGGATTAATTGAACTTTTAACCTCGATTACGATTAATAAACGATTATCTCCACCATTGATGTATTTTCACAGTTTCTTTTGTTTTGTATTTTACACTGCTGCCCTCACACGATATTTTTCGCACATGAGTATCTTTAGGGAGTGAAAATAATGATGTTTTAAGGTGTAACGCTGTGGTTAATGTCTAGTTTACTTGATTAGAACTATGAAAAGATCATGGTTTGGGTTAAAATTATCACTGGAGACAAGTTTTCTAATTCCTTAAAGATATGCATCCTTTACTGTCATGGCAACAGTGAACACCACGACTAATTGACATGAGCAAGATTAAGTCTACTAGAGTTTCTAAATGTCGGTTTCGATTATTTTTCGAGTAATTGCCCAGCCCTAATATATATATATATATGGTCAATTTCCTTCATAGTAATGTTTTCTGAAATACTGCATAAAAACTTGCATGCATCATCATTTCCTGTCTGTAAATTTTGCTGTATATGCCAATCTGAATAACATATCTCCATCTTGATACAGGTTAAACATGAGTGATACACATTTTATAGATGCTTCCATTAGAAAAGTGCAGTGTCTTGCAAATCCTATATTGTCTAAGTGTTCAGTCGTAACACAAACACGCTTCACAAATCAATCACTGCTCCAACCGCACACAGATTATTTATTCTAACTTTAAACTAATATTTAAGCAATTTCCTACAACTGACAAACCACCACAACTACTGAGAAGAACATGATGTGGATATTTTTCTAGTTAAATTATTTTTTTAAAATAATGATGGCACTCTTCCTTTATTGAATTATACTGTCGGAACAGAAAAATAAGAATCATGGACAGACAGGAAGAAAGAGAGGCCTTCCCCTCCCAAAAAAGAAAAAAAAACAAACCCACACAAACATACCTGGTGGGGGGCTGAGATTCATCTGTTTCTCCACCTCGTTCTGTAGCTCCTTCAGCTTCTCTGCCTCTTCCTCCATCTCTCTCACCCGGGCTTTGATTGCCTCCAGCTCCTGCAACACACACAAACACACAAATGTCAGTCCATCGTGTTCACTAAACCATACACAGAAAGATTAATTACAAGTACAATAATCATACTTACATCGACGAGAACTGATCAACCACAAAAACTAAGCTAAGAAATGAAAATCACGGACAAATGTTGCCATAACAGCCCTTCATCACACTCCGTTGACAACACTAGACCAGAGATGTTGAACCTTTGCGTGATCGAGCTGCCTTAACATGACCTCAATCTAAAAGAGGGATAGCAAGCGTCTGTACCGTTTCTGTCCGCATCATAAAATCCAACACTGAGACCGCTATAATCTAAAAATGGGCTGTCTGGCTGGTCTTGCACCTTTACTACAGTTCCACTGCCTCTCATCCCACACGTTATTAACCATGTTTACTACCATGCAGCATCATTTTGGCAGTAGCTTAGCTTCCTACAACTTGAAACCTCAACGAGACGAAAAAGTGTTCCACTGGCCCATGATACGCCTGATTAGCATTTTTTTTGGAACATGGGAATACATTTTATGATTCAGTATGACACCCTCATACCCTCGTTTTTGTGTTTCCTCAACAAAGCCACTGTTCAGAAACCACAGGATACTAAAACAACTGTAAACACAAAAATAATCAATACCCATTTCAATCCCAAATTCACTGGTTTGGTTATTGATTAATTTGCCATTTTATAGGTGACAATGAGCATGTCAATAAATAATTGGTTTATAAAATCAATAATAAAATGTATTTGTTGCAGTTTTAATGCCATTCAAATTCAATTAAGACATTTTGGAAGCAAAACTGAAAATCACAATAATGAGGGCGTTAATGCTCAGAAGAAAAACACTCACAAAAACAAAAATTGTCAAAAAATCGAAATATCCCCATAACGAGCAGACAGCCGGCTGGTCCTCATGTGAGAGCAGACCCTCCTGTACAGTGGTGCACTGCAGCACAGTGGGAGTCACTCCAGCTCCATCCAGGGCTGTTGCCTACGGTGACAGATAACCACACCAGCACACACACTGACTGCAGGGTCACAAGCTGATCACATTCAATTCGAGCCTGCTTACCAGAGAGGAGTGCACCTGCACTCAAAAGCCTCATCGTTTCTCAGCCTTCTTGTATCCACATGCCTGATAAAATGTCACCAATCTTTTTTTTTTTTTAAAGAAAGATATCATAACTGCATGTCAAGATCATGAAAGAAGAGAAGGTAATCCACAACCACAGCGAGATATTTTCAATAAGCCATCCAGCACTGGCACGTTGTGGCTCCTATTTTTTGTCGCATATTCAGTGCAACCTCTTTCACTCCCCTCCCATCTCTAATTCTCCTTGCTCCAGCAAAACACTTAAGGATGTAAACCCAGCCCCTCAAATACCGCAACCCCCTGCATCTGCTGGTGCTCTACTACCCCAAAAAACCCCACCTGGACATACTGCATATACACACTATCAGGGAATATATATGCACCAGTGCACAGGTGCTGAAAATGAAAACCAGACTGATCTTTTAAAAAACCGCGGATTGTTCATAATGAAAAACATACATAGATAAAGGGCACAGTAAATCCTGTGTCTGACTGTCCAAAATAAACGACAAAAGATGGCCAGGTGCACGTCTGCCATCTCCACCCCAGCTTTGTTCGAAGCAGCTAGCTTGTTAGCCAATCACAGACCCATCATCATCATCTGGTAATAAATCTAGCCAGCAGCCGGACAGAAACGATAGCTTACGGTACAAAGGCCGCATTTTATATGGTGACTGGTCATTACGGTTGACATGTCCCGCTGGTCAGCCTGGCTGCAGCACTTGATGATGGTGCCTGCGATAAGCTACCCGTTAGCCTGCCGTCGCTCGGTCATCTTGCATGTGAACACACCGGCGACTGAAATGCCGCAGCAGCCAGCATATGATGAGGGTAATGGGAATTAAAGAGGTGTCATTACCGTCAGCAGGTCGCCTTCTCAAGCAGGTAGACTCGCACAGCGGCGGTAAACTGTCTACTACATCTCCGTCTCTCTTTTTTTTTACCCCCCAACGGTTCTAACTGCTCCCTGGCGCAGAGAAACTGGCGCCGCTCTTGCGCCAAGATGGCCGCCGACACCACGCATGTCACCACCCATTTCTACTGCACTGCGTGAACCACAATGGCGGTTAATATCGTAACGCACACGGCATGTGACCCAAAGATTCTTTGTGGGGAAAAAATTAACAAACCGGTTGCTATTGCTTTCACCGAGTACCATTACATGACCAAAATGCCCACCGGTATCCATGTGGCTGAAACAATGCCCTTCACTTACCGGGTCTTCAATCGCGGCCTCTCCCTCTTCTAACCCCGGTTCTTCGTCGCCGACACCCGGGTCTTCCAGCTCGGGATGTCCAGGGTCTGAATCTAGTAGAGACTCCTCCGCCAGTCCGTTACCGAACTCCGCCATCGCCCTGATCCAACTGTACCGACTCGCCTCGTGGCCAAACCACCGTTACAGGCCGCTACTCACACACGCACACACACACACACACACACACACACACACACGGGGGGAGAGTGAGCGGAGCGGGGAGGCGGAGAGGAAAAAAACGGCGGAAAACGCCGCTTAGTAAAGTTAAAATGGGTAATAAAATGCCTGCTACAGTCCCAGCCACTACTCAAACAGCATACCACGATAAACAGGGACTGTTGTTTCACTCGCTGCCTTCGGGTAATGGTCCTAATTAAGACAAAGAAGCTAGTTTATTTACTTAATTGTGTATAAAAAAAGGCGAGGACTCTACGCGAGAGCGGCGGCGTCGCTTCACTTCAGAGATGGCAGCCGAGGGCGGAGTCGTGTATCACTGCGGGCGTACAACTCTCACTCCTATTGGTGAGTGGACGATTCTAGACCGCCCTATTTGTCGTTTGCCGCGCTTCCATTGGATAATACAACAGGGATTTCCGGTTCCCAAAATCACATCGTTGCCTTTTAATTGGATTATGTTTCTGTCAATCAAATATCCCTGTCAGGTCCCGTGCACACTGGTAAAAGCTAATTGTTCAGCAAATTGAGTCCAAGCACATTTGAGTTTCATTTAAATTCCCCCACACCCCCATTTCGACCTCAGCAACATTTGTATTAAAAGCTCAAGTTGACAGAATGATGAGATAAATTATTTAAAGTCCATCTTTGTGCAGAATGATATATGTGTAGAGTTATACACCAGACGGCTGTTTTCATATGTTTCTCTAAACTCATGGAAAATCCAATTTTAAGAGACAGGCTTATATACATGAATTGTGACATCACAAATAGTTTGGTAGCCAATCCTGATTCAATATTCAGTTAAAAATAAAGAAAATACTCCATTACAAGTAAAAGTCCTGCATAAAAAATTATACTTCAAGTATTGGCAGCAAAATGTAGTTGAAGTGTTAAAGTAAAAGTAGTGGTTTGGTCCTTCTAACTGGTATATTATTATATGTGAGATCATTAGATTATTAATACTGAAGCATCAGCAGCATGTTAGGTGGTACCTGTTGGAAGTGGAGCTAGTTTGAACTACTTTATGTAAGCTAATTTAGTCCAATGGTTCCTAGCCTAGGGGTCAGGCCCCTCTAAAAGGTGACCAGATAAATATGATGGGTCGTGAGATGATTAATGGGAGAGAAAAGTTAGTTCTGATACACAAATCTGTTTTACATTTTTGGACCATCTAACATTAGATTTATGGTGAAAGACTAGATCATTTGTTGAAATGAAACCATGTGAGAAGTTTAGAGGGAAAAAAAATCTATCACTATTTAGTGGAACTGTTAACAACTTAAGACATCTGAAATGTGACCCAAACCACACACTGCTTTTTGTAGGATACCAAGAGCCAAAAAGGTTGGAAACCACTGATTTCATGTTAAACAATGTGTTGTTTTTTAAAAGCTTGTTGTATCCATTGTGTCAAATATTCATCTGAAAAGTAAGTAAAGCGGTCAAAAAAATGTAGTGGAGTACAAAGAATGCCTCCCCTCTGAAATGTAGTGGAGATAAAAGTATAAAATTGGATCAAAGAGAAATACTCAAGTACAAGTACCTCAAAACTGTATTTTTAGTACTTGAGTACATGTACTTAGTTACTTTCCACCACCACATGGAGCCTCCAGTGCACATACATAGAGAATGGACTTTACAGTGAAGTAGGAGTCATCTTGTGTCCAGCTAAAATATATTTGCATATTTATAGATTGTGTCATTTTTTAATGAGGGAGAAGGAACAAATGTTGTTTCTAAGGATTTTAACATTATTCAACTTTTTATGAAAAAAACATATCAGACACAAATTATTACATCTTAAAACATGTCTGGAGGATGTCTTCAAACTTCAGTGATAAAGTTCCACTGTGATTAAGACAGATGTTATGTTGTTCAACTGATTTTATTTATTTTTCTGTATATCAAAGAAAGCATAATGGAGACCAAACACAAAAAGGCAGGTACAAGTGAGGAGGAAAAAATAAGCTTAATCAAAAATCTAACAATTCAGAACAACACTGCCACTATTATTGTTCAATATTCATAGGAATACCAGAGCAGAGAGGTGGCATTTAAAACAATTATGGATCAATAATAATCAAAACAGTGATGAGTAGTAATGATAAATCGTATAAGTAGTAGTACAGTTATAACAATAGTGATAATCAAAGTGACAATGAAACGTAAGAGAATAAAAAGCAGATCTCCATAAAAACCTATCTAGTTTGGACAGTGCAACACCGTGTCTGTGTGTGTGTGTGTGTGGGTGTGTGTAATCCCAGTCTTGAGCTTCAAGCACTCCAGTCCTTGCTTTACACACAAGATACAGTTTCCAACAGGAGTACAAATTCTAACTCTTGAAAGGACATTGTCACCCTCCTTGTTTCAAAAACCACACCAAGTGACGTTTCATGTTGCGTTGATGGCTGTGTTCATTTGAAATGTCTGTAGCTTGTGCAAAAATTGTGGACTAGTGCAAGTGTCAAGCCGTGGGATGTCCTTTACAGTTTGCATTTGCGAACACCTCTCCTGCTCTCTGTCGACCTCAAGATTGCTTTTTGGTTTTTGAATGACAGAAAGCAAAGGGAGGATTACTTTGGAATATCAGTTATTTTAATATATTTCCTTTACAAAAAGTTCATGTTTTAGTTTTGCATTTTGTTAAAACTATCAATAGTAACATTAATATACAACTTAAATTGAAGGAAAACATCTTTAGTATGTTAAGTGTCCTTCAACACAGCACCATCTTATTAGCTCTCAGTCAACACATTTCATGTTTCCCAATTTGCTTCCTAGATTTGAGTATCCATTAATCCCTTACAGATACTAGGAATACTCAACTTTCTCCCTTGTCTTAGTTTCCAGATATTAGATCTCATTTCACAGCACGTACATTATCAGCATTAGTAACTCTGTTTCAAAACTTAACAAAACAGGGAAGCGGGGGGACAGAAAACAGCCCATTTTAAGCCCTGGTCTCTTGATATTTCTAGACTTTTGGCTTTTTGACCTAAATACAAATCAGTTATACCAGTTTTTAAATTGCTTCTATTGTTATTGGTATAAATACTGACGTAAATAAAATGAGTACTTAAATCTCCCGTCTTATCCACAGTATTCATGGCAAACAAAAACCGTAAAATTTATTAAATCGGCCCGACCCTCCGTGCTAGATGTGGATGAAATTAATTCACAAACATTTTACGAGGATCACCTGGGCTTGTATTTCATATACCTGGTGGTGTTTCCTCTTAAGGCTGTCATATTTTCAACACACCTAAAAGTAGGTGAAAACATCTATTTACCCCAACGGGTCGGAAGAGCTGCATTCCAAAATGAGATATACACCATTTGGGGAAGAAAGTGAAATCCACAGGATCAAAGAGATTTGTCGCAAAAGCAAGTTTGTTAGTAATTATAGTCCTTGGCCAATAGAGTGCTGACAACTTTACAGGCAGGATTTGCTATGTTCTAGGAACAGAATACGACATTCAGAGTTTTCCCCCCCCCAAAAAATGACGTAAAAGCAATTTGGAACAGAGCTCTTCTTCATTTATATCCCCATGTCTGCTTCTTGCACAATATTATGCTCACACCTAAAGCATGTTTCATTAGACTAGCAAAAAAATCAATTTATTTCACGCGATTTATATTAAGGCATCCAGCATGCATGGATGTATCTTTCCATAAAAAGACACTTGCATTAGAATGCTTAAAAACATTTCAAACAATGTAAAATGTGTCAAAGTGCGGTATGCCAAGATTCTACTTTCCTCGGACTCTCTTTTTGCCCTGTCTATTTGGATTGTCATGAAAACTATGAACATGTACATGGGGACAATTCAACAGCCCTATTATCTCTAAAGTACCTCTTTTATATCCCAAATAAGTAGACACAACACTCTTCAGATCACACTCTGTAGCAAATAAAAAGGTGACAATTAATACCAGTTCTTCCACTCCCAATGGTTCAGTCCAATAATTTTATATCCAGGCAATCTCCACCCTAGAAGTGAAAGTAGGCATAAGAAAAAAACAATTCCACAGGAGCAAAGTGGGAGTTATGAATGTGAGTATTTTGTGTTGTCATCCCAAAAAGTGTTTCCGGGCCCACTGTCAAACGGCCACTTCCAAAGAAGAAACACTTTTGCATCAGTCTTTAGGGGAGGACAGTTCAAGCATGGCAAGTTGAGTGCCTTTACAAATTATAGGAAGGTAACATATAACCACAGGGTTAGGACCAAAAAGTTTGGGTGAAGTGTATGAGGACTGAGGGGAAACTTGAGATGTGTTCATCACTTATCAGACAGCAACTGATTAAGTAACAAGCAGCCTGGAAATAGTTTGCTGTTGTATTGTATTCTAAGTGAACTCTACAGATTAACGGATATTGAGTCAGTGAAGATTGAGCAAAGGATAGCGGGTGCAGGGAGAGCCAACTTCAAAAACTAAAGAATATTAGCTTTTGAGGATTAGTGCTCAAATTTGTTTAATAAAATCTGAGGAGCCCAAATGGGTCCAAGAATAGTCAGTGTGCAGACCAATCCTGATCTGAGTCTTTAACTGTTGCTGGTGGCCGTCGGTGGAGGCGACTCAATAATCATATCCCCTCCAGAACCAGCACCAGAGCTGGTTACTTGAGTGGAATGAGAGACCTGCGGGCTCGGCACAGTGCTGCCAGGTCCGCTGTTAGCGGTTCCGTTCTTGTTGACGAGCGTCGGCGGCTGACCAAAGTTAGTGGTTCTCAGGGTTTTCAGATGACGTGGGGAGAAGACGTGGTCTCTTGCTGCAGCCCGGGATTCAAAAGAGATGTTGCAGGCATCACAGCGGCCCGTCAGGGTCTCCTTTGGCACAGACTGGCCGGCCACTGGGGAAGCTGGAGGATCAGTAACTGTCAGCTGAACGGGTTTGGGCAGAATGGGACGATTGGCTTTGAGAGCGTTGTACTGCAGGTAGCTTCCTGAGCTCATGTCCACTTTCCCACCTGACAGAGGTGACTGAGAATGGAGAGGTGGGGTGGATAGAGAGGACAAGAGGAGGAGAGGGAATACAATTAATGTCATATCATTTGTATTTACAGTCATAGACTAAACCAGACAACATTTAAGCCATCTATATACATCCTATAACCACAGTTTAGCACTTTAGTCTGCTTTTGACTGTCATTATACTTTTACAACAGAGACAGCACAATGTGCGTTCTCTGGCAGTATTTCAAGCACTCAAAAAAGGCAACAGTAATACAAAAATAATAATAATAATAAATAATACAAAACTATACGTGCAGTACTACAAAGATGCCATGTTTAAAATGCTGTATGTTGACTGCAACTATAGTATCTTCAACTATCTTTTTTTTTGGTGTCTGAAAATAAAAACTTACACAATTGGGCACTATAGCTGAAATCAATAATGACATCATTAATCCAAATATCTGAGAGGTTGACACAATATGGCAAATGTAAAATTACTAAATCAAATTAATGTTTAAACCAATGCCACAATGTGATGTCTATAAAATAAAGTTCATAGTCTGCGTTTTGTATCTTGCTGTGCATTTTATTATACTTTCTAAACAACTTCAATATTTAAATACAAGTCTACTTGCCAACTTACCATTTTCTCTTGCTGCAGTCTCCAGCGCTTCTCCTTGGCTCTGGTGTTTTGGAACCAGATCTGCACCACCTTGAGCGGCAGGTTGAGCTCGGTGCCAATGGCCTCACACTCCAGGGCGTTAGGGTGGGCACAGGTCTCGTAACAGGACTGCAAAATGGACAGTTGTAGGCAGGACAAGTGTGTGCGTGGCCTACGGCTGGATGAGTGGATCAGAAAGCTGTTTTCTGTTGGACCTGATTTAGCTACAGCCGGGGTGGATGGGCTGGCCACTTTGGCAGAACTAGGGGTATTCGGGCTGACTGGTGCAATGCTTGGGGTGGGAGGAGGGGGGATGGTACGAGGAGTCGTGTGTGTGGGAAGGGCCAGTTGTTCTCTCGATAAGGTGTTGATCTTAATAGGGACTTTGGGAGTCCAGTAGTTAAGCCCATTCTGTTTTTGTGGCACCACTGTGGTGCCAGAAGGCCTGTTGTTGATAGGAGTTGAGGGAAGCTTGGGTACCATGCGGTTAGTGGTCCATGGTGCAGGACCCATCTCATTGTCATGGTCTTTCTCTTCATCAGTCTTTTCCTCCTCGCTCTCCTCATCTAGCTTACGCTTCTGGGACGGCCGTGGGGCAATGGGGACGGGATCCTTGGGTGGTGGTAAAAGGACAGGGGGGTTGACTTTGGGCGCAACTTTGACCATAGTGACATTGCTGGTGGTTTCGAGCTTGGTCTTTGGCACTGCAGAGGCACTGCTGCTCACAGGAGAGACTGTGGTAGAGGAAACAAACTCCTTAGGCTTGATGGGAACTGGGGTTATTTTTTTTACCAGAGCTGGTTTTCCCAGCTCCTTCACAGGATCTCGCTCTGTCTTGATGAGGGTGCGCACAATTGGAGTAGTTGTGATGCATCCAGTATTGTTTCCAGCAGGCTTGTTGGAAAATATAGGTTTGGAAAGAGGCCAAGTAAATTTGATGAGGGGCTTGCCAACTGCTGCCAGGGTCCCGTCACTGATGAATCGGACTTCACCCTTGCGTTCCCTCGCCCTCATGTTCTGGAACCAAATCTGAACAACCTTCTTTGGGAGGTGGACCCATTCAGAAATCTGTTCAAACTCATGTTTCCCAGGGTTTGGGTCTTTGAAATAGCAGCCATACAGTATGTCAAGTTGTTCAGCTTGAATGATGGTCCTTGACCGCCGCATATCTCGATACCTTTTTCCTTTGGACTTTCTCTGCTGCTGATCCTGCTCCCTCTCCTTCTCTTTCTCCTTTTCTCGCTCCCTTTCTAATAACGTGGCATTCATTTTTTCTGCTGCCCTCATGTAAATACTAGATCTTGTCAAGTTATTGCAGTTGACCAGACTCGTACTGCTGTTGGAAGAGGACATGGCAGTAACAGATTCAGGTTTAACCTGGACGACAACAAGACCTTTGGATGTGGGCCTCAGGCCAAGCCCATCCAGTAACTGTCCCTTCTGTGCTGCAATTTTATCAGCCAGAGATGATGAGGAAGTAGCAGATTTTGAATTGTTTTTCCCCATGCTGAGATCCAGAGCAGACTCACAGTCACCACCATTGGACAAGTAGTGAGAAGTTTGGTTGTGTGAAGAGAGAGTCTGTGAGAGAAGAGAGCTGGAGAAGCGTGTGATGGTTGGTGGGTTAGGAAAGATGGGTACTTTGCTCCCATCTCCAACCATTGATGGAGTAAGAGAGAGGACATAAGGGCTGAGGAACTGAGTGGAAAAGGAAGCGAGAGATAGAGGAAGTGTGTGGAGAGCGCCACTTGGAATCTGGTCCATGGAGTGGGACTGTGAGCTTGGAGGATCCCCTTGGGCCTCTAACTCAAGATCAACATCTGGGTCCTGTCTCTCCTTCTTCACCTCCACCTCATCGCACTCAAACTCCCCCTTTCTCTTTTTTCTCTTGGATCTTGGACCCCCTCCCACCTCCTCATCTTCATACTCATCCTCTGCATCAGAGAGAAACACAGTTGTGGAGCGCAAGACCTTTCCTCCAACTGACCCCTTGTCACCATGGACCTCCCGCTGTGTTTCATCTTTAGCAGGGCTCTCAGGACCCTCCCTCAAAGACCCATTCTGACTTTCCTCATCTGAAACAATGACAGAGGTGTAGACCTCATTTTCTGAGTCAGAAGTCAGACAGGAATCTCCCTGACCCTCTCTTCCAAAATCTCTCTGCCTGCGCTTCCCTTTTGTACTAGACAGATCGATTGCCTGACTACCTGAAGCTTCTGCGTCATCCTCACCTTCTGCTATAATCAGTGAGTTTTCCTCATCATCAAAGTCATTGTCAGAACTTTGAGCATTTCTTGTGAACCCTGCCAAGCCTTGCAGGTTTAGCATCTCTGTTGCCCTCTGCCTCTGTTTAGCATGTCGGGCTTGGCTCAGCCACCTACGCACCTCTTCTTCGGAAAGCCCTACCTCTCTTCCCAGCGCCTCACAGTCCTCACGGGGAGGACTTGCGGCATCAGCCTCACTTCGTGACTCAAAGAACGCCCAAAGAACCTCCGACTGAAACTCTGACAACACTGGAAGGTCTGGATAAATGGATGCCATTGTATTACAATTGGGCCGAGTTTGGTTGTTAGTTAAGGCATTTGTACTCGGGCTGGTTTTTGGGGTGCCAAGAGAACCACAAGGGCTAGTGCCAGAATGTGGCTTTTGAGGAGTTGAATCAGGGCTAAGTGTAAGGTTCAAATTTAAAGGACTGAGGCTTGAGTTGCTGGGCATAGATGCAGAAGGCGAGAGGTTGTTATTGTGGAGGCTCTTCTCTGGGCCTGCTGGGGAAAGATTCAGGCTAGATGCTTTATCACCTTCCAGGTCCATCTGATTAGTCGAGCTCTCTCCATCTGTTGTGCCATCTCTATGTGCCTTCCCATTGTCTCCATTACTCTCACTCTTCACCTTACTTTCTATTTTAAGATCTTGTGCAAATTCTCTACTGTCCTCTTCCTCAACTTTCTCAGTTTTAATGTTCACTGTAGTCCACTTAACCCTGTCCTTGATCTGATCTGAGACCTTCTCTTCAACTGTACCATCACTGTCCTGCTTCTCCTGTTCTCTCTCACTGTTTACACTTTGCTTTTGCTCTTCCGGGCAGGACTGTATGTTTGTAGTTAGTCCTGTAGAGGGCCACTGGTTCTGTAAGCTGTTAAGTCTTTGGGTCAGGAGGGCTTGCTGGGCTGTGCTGAGACCTACGAATGGCACACACTGGGTAAGGAGCTGGCCTTGCTGGTTTTCTGGGTGCTGCTGGGTTTGGGCTTGGAGCCCATTCAAGATCAAGGGCATGACCATCTGAGGTTGAGGCACAAGCTGAGTCGCGGCGGCACCAGGAGCAGCACCGGCCGCAAACAAGGAGGGGAGGAGGGAGTGTGAGAGGGTGTTGGGACTAGATGTGAGGAGGGTGAGAAAGGCTGAAACTGCCTGAGCTGAGGCCACAGGGGATGTGAGGAGAGAGGGAGCCATTTGTGTTGTTTGGATCTGCTCCCCAGCTTTTGTAGTAGTCACCATCAAGGTCCCAGGAGCTGCACAGTTGGTGGTGGTAACTAACTGACTGGTTCCATTTCCAGATGTGCTCACTACAGTGTTTGGAGCACTGTTGACGCTGCCTCCTAAACCAGTGGCCACTGCACTGTTTGCAGCATTTGCAACGATACCAGCATTTCTGCTGCGGGTCTGGTGCAAGACGGATTTCATATGGCTCTCGAGGGTGATGGCATGATTGTAAGAGACTCGACATATAGCACACTGGTAGGGTTTGTTTGATATATATGGCCGAGACAGGACAGGTACTGAAGTATTTTGGAGATCATTTTCCCCACCTTGTTTTGCAGAGCCTGTTGTCATCCTCTGAATGTGGGATGCAGAGTTGTAATGAACGCTCAAGGCAGTTCTGCTGGGAAAGGATTCCAGGCAAGCATTACATTTGAACGACCGGGTGTTATTTGCAGCTGGCACACTGTTTTTACCAACTGACTTTTCACTAGCGTCTGGGATTTCTGTATTTTCAGCTGCATTTTGCTGTTTGGCTCCTGTGAGTTTATTTCCCTCCTCTTCTGGCTGTCGCTCAGCTTCACCTCCCTCCTGTTCATTTATTCTCTCTTCCTCCATCTCTTTGTCTCTGAGCGTCTGGGTAGCGTCTGAACGCTCACTTGATTGGCAGGGGTCTGAACTGACGTCTTCAGCAGGCTTCAGTTGTGACAATACAGCGTCTGAAAAAACAGATATATATCCAACTTTTATGTTACAGTAAAAGAGGTACTTAGTGATAACAGAGATACACATTTGCATACTGAATTTTGTGCCAGAACCATCAACCTTAGTGCCCACCTGCACCCTCCAAACCTGTATTAGGTCAATTTTCCACTGTCATTGTATTATTTCTTTATGGAGTTTTAAAATATGCTTAACACCACGTCATTGCCTAAAAAAAAAGGTCCTCGTTATAATATAAATCCATTCATAAGTAATTCAGGCTTGTCCAGCTAAAAACAAGTATGTACACAGTGTTATTAGAAGAACAATGAAGGGCATGTACAGTATGTAAGTTCAATTTGGTGATTTTCTATCTTTTATCATTTTAATAATAAAAAGCAGATGAAAGGAACAGTCTTTTTCAAGCTGACCTGAAGACTTTAGAGCACCTTTGTCCTCTTTCCCTCCGCTGGCACTCTGTTTTAGAACAGCCTGTTAAAAGAAAATCAACCAAGGGAGAGTCAGTAAAAGTCCCAGAGAAAATTTAACTCTGCAACAGCGCCTTTCAGATGAGCTGAATGCTATGTAGCTTTTGACAACATATGGGCGTGACTCATTGACGTGTGGTTATATTACACATTGCAATCCTAGCTAGCCTTTAATTTGCAAATTACCCTACAGGCATAAATGTAGCTGTCTTTCATCAGTTTATCCACCAATGGAATTCCCTCCATTTCTTTACACTTTACATAGTAAATTGTTATGGACCTACTTCAAATAGTCTGTTCAGTTAAGTGCTTACTTTCTTCAGATGATGACTACTCAGTAAATACTTTCAGACGGATTAATCTAAATAATGAAATATTCAAACTCATAAATATAATGGACACTGAATCGCACACTGTTAAAAGTAAATACAACCACCCAGCACAGTTTAATTTACAGCTCAAACAACTAATCGTGAAGAAATAAATAAACTATGTGTATAATTATCTAGTCATTCAACTATCTCATACAATATTACTTTGTTATGCTGAGGCTCGTTGGATAAGGATTTTAATAAGGTTAATAGGACATGTATGTTGGAAAAAAACCATTGTACTTTTATTTCAGCTGAACAACAGCTAAATAACTAAAGAAGTCCCTACCTATGTTATTACCTACTTATAAAAGAACGTAGAAGGATATTAACTTTTACTAATTTGTTGTTTTGTTAACAGAACTTTGCAATTTACATCAGCCGAGCAGTAAATACGGATTCGGTGAAGTGTGTGTTTGTTATACGTTTTAAGACAAGAAATGTTGCTCCAATTCTACCTGTGGCTACTTTTCGTCTTTGCTGAAGCAGTTTCTCTCCATTTTATCATGTTACCCATGATTTTGATACTTCTCCACTTGCCACATCACATCATATTGTTACCAATACCCCAGTAGGTCTCACATCAACTCTCAAGCCCTTTGCAACTTTACTGCTTCAGAAATGGAGGGCCATAAAGTTGAGTCAACATCTCAGAGTCTAATGCAAAAAAAGAAAAAGAAAAACTTAATAAGCTACACCAAACTTGTATTTACCTCAGGGATACAGCATTGCATTATGGGGTGTTTGTTATTTTGGCCAACCCCTGTATATTAGCCAGCAACAAGTGGGCTACTTAAATATGATGCACATAATTTATCACCAAAAGTAATAATATTTTACCCTTCAGGGAGTATAACCAGTGTGGAGGAAAAAGACCCATGTGAACACAGACAAAGATTATGACACTGACAATTTTATGTTTTGTCTGTATACAACATATTGCACAGCCATACTTACAATGTCCAGAAGTCTGTCGACACAAGTTGGAAGTACACTGTGTTGCTTAGTGAGATGTAGAGACAGGGAGGATCTGTCTGGTTGCCCTTTTTGGCACAGGGGGCACAGCCACTCAGCTGCTCCATTGCTTTCACTGCTCACCTTCTCTCCAGACTCCTCCTAAAAAGATAAAAATCCCTGTTAAAGAATTGTACCCACTAACAACATTTCTTTATATTTATCACCAAAGATGTATAAAGAATTTTATAGACAGGAGAAAGGGGGGGAAATGGAATGAAAATACATTTTTGTGAAGGAATGCAATATGGAGATAAAGAGGGGAGCTACAAGATAAAATTATACAATCAGTTGTTAATTATTTATCTTATAGTAGACCTGTACTCATCATGCAGTGTTGTGTTTAACAACCTGAGCTCATAATCATAAGCTATCTAACATGCTCACAACAATAGGCAAGTCATGTCCTTTAACAGCAAAACTGATCCCAGATCTGTATCTCATAGGTCTTTGAAGTTGCATTTCTGACTTCGTTTTCAACATTATCCATGTTTCGGAGTGAGGTTCACAACTATTTTCCCTGCAATGACCATATCAAATTACACAATAATGCAATTACTTAAATGACACCTTTGAAATGTAAAAGGGAGTCATCACCAAATGCTTTCAAGCAGGCTCCACATGGCACTGTTGTGAAATCCAAATGGATGCTTTCATACCTCTTTGCAACCTATTTCATTTTAACAAACTGACCTAATATTACATGTAAATATAACATGAGATAACAAAACATTCAAGGGTCACACTCCAAAAAAAACAATGCAAATCATAACATAAAAAATAAAATGTATATTGACTATTCCTCCCAGTTGTTTTTTTTTGTTTTTTTTTAATCAACGCAAGGACCATGTGGCTGATGTATTGAATATGATCAGTGGTCATATTGCATTAGCTCGACATATGATCAAATAACTGTTAGTCCCATGCAGTGCTATGAAAGTCTTATCAAACCATTAGTTAAGATTTTAGCATGCAGCTTCGATCTATTTTTCCTCAAGCATTCATGACTCATAATGCAACCGAGACAGCAAATGCATGCCCATGAGGAGAAATACCTACACAGCTCAAATCCCCACTTCCTCGTCATGCCAATTAGCAAGCTAGCGGGGGTAATATGACCAGATAATGTTTCGACAACAAGTCTATATCTGCAGAGTATGTCGTGTTTAAAAGCTGCTTATCACGAGGTTCATAATTAAACGCCAAGATATAACTCGACTGACGTATCTCTACTTATAGTTGGCTAATTAATGAGCAGTCTAATTAGCTATGCCGACCAGAGATGAATCAATTAGCTCGCAAGCTAGGTTTAGGTTTAGGAGCCCCCCCCCTCTCCGTACCGTCGCATTACAGTGGTGTCTCTGAAATGCTGGTTAGCTGTTAGTTTACTGTATATAATTCAGCAGGGATAAGCAGACACTTCTACCAAACTGCAAAAGACAGAGCAGGCGGCTGGTTAAAGCTGGACGGTCGCCGCATTAATAAACCCAAAAAACAACAGAGGGTTAAGCCATTAACAGTCGTGTCACTTTGCTAGCTAGCCTGTTAGCAGGCAGAGATAATTAACCGCTCCTCAAAGTGTCTCCAACTGGCTATAGTCTCCGCTCCCCCCTTTACAAACTCTGCCTGCTCCAGGTGGGAAAGTGAAGCTTCATAACACCGACTGAGTTGACCCAGGAGAGAAAATACACTCCCCAGGCTTCAGCTCTAAAGACCTCGGCCTCGAGTTGTTTCCTTACCCCTGTGATTGTGGGCTGCCAATCGGGCATCTAGTGTTGCACCGCCCGCCGCCTGCTGCTCAACAGCGCAAATTGAGGCCTAGCCGGAGTAAAGCCATTTAATTAATGAACGTGGGCTCCGTTTACAGATGTGTTGGAAAACACTCGCACCCCTCCTCCTCCTTCTCCTCCCTCGCCGCCCAGCAGACCCCGTTTTGACGCGTCCTGGCACTCCAATCCATACCTTTAACACTTAAAAGGTGCAACACATGGCCATTTAAACTCGCCTTTTTTTAACTGCTTCACGCCGTAATTGGCGAAAGAATTAAGCGCAGAAAAAAGCGGCGAGTACGTGCGCCGCGGTTTGCTTTTCGACGATGGGGGTGGTGTGTGAGGTAAAAGGAGAGCGAGGCGAAAGAGAGACGGAGAGAGGCAGGGGAAAAAAGTTTGGGATTTAATGTTGGATTTCTATAAGGGATCGGATTAGTATGGGGGCACAAGCCGTCGTTTTTGCTCGATCCTCTATCAGTCGCAGGCCACTCTCTTCTCCTCCTCCTCCCCCCTTCCTCTAACACCACGCTCAAATCAGCACAATTAATTCGCGACTGTCGTTTAATTAAGTTCGGAGCAATTAGCTATCGCGTTTTTTTTACCTGCATGGTCGCCGCTCCAGCACGCACGCACACACACACGCTTCCTCTGTGGCTCCTCAGAAGTGAAAAGTTTTCTTGCCTGCCCTCTCTCTCTCTCTCTCTCTCTCTCTCTCTCTCCCTCTCCCTCTCCCTCTCTCTCTCTCTCTCTCTCTCTCTCTCTCCCCGGCTCTCCCCCTCCCTTCATTCGCCCTATCCCTCTCTCCTTCCCCTCTTCCCTCTAGTAAACAGACCACAGCTCCCCCCAAGGCTGATTGCTGACATTCAGAAGGGACAGACACGGCTATCAAATCCCTTATGTAACCCCGCAGATATTAGAGATTATTAATGTGCGCCGGAGCACCGATTACTGATTGAGCCATATAGATAAAACAAGAGATACATGATTCATATATTTATTTTATTTCATAAGTGTGTCGATGCTTAGATTGATCGGAATCATTTTTAATAGCCAAATCCTCCTTTTAACATTAAAGGTGAATAAATAAACGAGTCCTCATTCTGCCAACTTGGATCGAGTGTGACGAGTTAATTAATGATGAATAATAGAGACGTGACTGCAGGAGGCTTCACTTCACTCAGCACCATCCCACCCCGAATTACATATCCCTTTTTCAATCAAATGAGAGGTGTGGCGCACATCAACAGCGTTCAGTATGTGGAAGAAATATTTATGCAGCGAGGGGGGGATTAAAAACTGCACCATCTGTATGCCCCTGCGTTACTGGGACAGGATGTGATGTCCCTGAATACCCTAATAGGTGTCTCTAATTGCGCCTGTGCAAAATGAACTCTGCTGACGTGTAGGGGCTGCTCGGATTGCTCTGCCGCTCAATCTTTCATGCCGATTTGTCTGGATTTAACGCCGTGACTTTGGAGGGTGTGTGAGGGTGCGGTTTTGGACGTGTCTGCTTTGTTTCAGAAGCTCCGCTGTTCAGTTTGGTGTTTTTTCAATTGTAGTTCATGCGTGACCTGCAGCAGCAGCGGCAGCTTCACTGAATGACTCGCGTGTTAGACTGGTAATGGTAGGACAGGTGCGACTGTAGCTTCTGCTGTATTGTAATATAATCGAATAACAAAATATCGACTGTTAAAAAGTGTGTTGTGTTAAAAAGACGCATATAAATCAAGTAAATAAGATCAAGACTTTAACGACCCTAAGAAGATTCAGGCTAAGTTAAAATCAGTATGGTGGAAATATTTAGGTATTTTCTTTAGATAAAAGTTAAGTATTTTGAGCATATATGTACTAAAATATCAAAAGTAAGCGTTTCATTTGGCAGCCGAAATATGTATTAGATGTTGTATGTTAGACCACAGGCTTTATTCACCTACAAAAAAACGCTATTAAATGTTGTTCCAATTCAATCTAAATTGTCATGTAGAAAACTACAAAGTGACAGTATTTAAGTACAACACAGTATCTCAAAACTGTGCAAAAATATAGTGCTGCTTGGGTATTGTACTTAGTTAATTTGCACCATTAGATACATAGAACCAGTCTATCGTTCATCTCATAAAACCCAATTGTTTGCAGTTACAATAAAACATCAAACCCCAGACGGTTTAGAACCCGTGGTTATACCCCACCACAGGTTCCAAACCTGTATCAGTATGTATTGAAGCAGTGTATCATTTTAGAAAAAAGTGCCAAACAATATGAAAAAAAATATCATTAAAAAAAAAGTGAAGCATAGACTACTGAAGTATTTAAAGTCAGTTTCATTTGGCAGCTGAATTATGCATTACAATTTATAAGAGAGGCTATATTCACCTACAAAGTAACTTGAATGTTGTAATTGTTCTAATTCACTCTAAATTGTGATGTAGAAAACCAAGTAGCAAAAAGTGGAAGAACATGGCACCTCAAAACTTTGCAAAAGTATAGTGCTGCTTGGGTATTGTATATAGTTAATCTGCACCGTTAGGTAAACATGCATAGAATACATAGAAACAAGTTAGTAATACTATATCAAAATACTATAAGGGATTGAATATACAGCTATTAAAACCCAATTGTTGCAGTTACAATGACCCACATAACACCCCAGAAGGTTTACAACCTGTGCTGGGCTATATGGTATGTATTAAGGCAGTTTTATAATTTTTGGGAAAACAACATTAAAAAAAAGGAGCACATTTTAAAGAAATTACATCCGCCAATTAGTTTACTTACCATAAACATTTTAATCAGTCTCAAAGTAGGTCAGTGGTGAATTATGGTGTATTTGCAGGCATTAAGTACTGATGGTGTTGATCTGTGTCATTTCAGATGAGTGTGGAAGTGGAGAGAAAGTTTTTATGCAACGCTGACACTCTGAAAACGCTGGAGGAGATCGGGGGTACGCCTTCATTCTGCCTCCCACATATTTACGCATGGGTAAATTTAGAATAGAAGCATTTAGCTGATGCTGTGATCCACACTGACTTACAACCAGTCACTGAAAAGCTTTTCAAACATTTAATGACACTAATTGATGTGGTTTGCTCTGTAATCGTAGTGACACTGGCCATCTGCCTCTTGTTAATAGTGAAGCTTAATTATTTGTAGCAGCCTCATTAGGATATCTGAGCTGAAAGTAGTTTTTATGCAAGAGTCAGTTTTTTTTTATTTTTTAACTGTTTCTCTCTTCCTGCCACTTCTTATTTTCAGCAGTGTGTGTTGGTCAGCGGCAGTTTCAGGATCAGTACTTTGACACTCCAGTGTTTGACCTCACTTTGAACGACATGTGGCTGCGTAAGCGTAAAGGATGCTGGGAGCTCAAGTGCCCGACGACAGCAGTCAACGGGACAGAGGAGACGAGTGGGGAACAATCTAAAGCCGCTGCATTGTGTAGTCGCTACAAGGAGATAACGAATCTGCCCGATATTCAGCTGAGAGTGAAAGAGGTCATCAAAGAGGACGTGGACAGTGAAACAACAGAGAAAATCTCATCACAGGAGGATGAGTCTTGGTTGGGTATAATGAATCTGGTATGCTTTGCAGAGTTTACAACAGTGCGACGGTCATTCACTTTAGAGGAGGAGGGGGTGCAGATTGATCTAGACCAAGCTGACTTTGGCTACCACGTGGGAGAGATAGAGGTCCTCATACCAGAGGGAGGAGATGTGCAGTCCGCCCTGGAGAAGATTGAAAGAACAGCTCAGAAGCTGGGTGAGCTCAAAGCTGAACTGCTGAGCCGTCTATTACATTCAATATCATGTTTTCTATTCATTAAGTAGGATATCAGTTTGCAGCTCTGTGACCTTCTTTTCTGCTTCTTCTTCACAGGTCTGACTGGACATCAACGAGTTGAGGGAAAAATGCATATTTACCTTAAAAGAAATCGCCCAGAGCACTATGAAAAACTAGTGAGTGCACATGTTTTGTAAGAGATATTCTATGTGTGACAGCTTAATGGTTTTTGACGTGTACATAGTCATATCTGTAAAACGGAGGTATTATTTATGAGAAAAGCTGAATGAATTTTATTGGAAGAAAATAATTGTTTACAGTTTTAAAGGCACCTAATGCTGAACAGAGATATACTGTTATTTCACTGAATCAGAAAAATCTTGTAACAGTGTTACAAGGATAGTTTATAATTGTTCTTTTTTTTTTGGCTGTATTGTTTTTTTTCTGACAGTAAATAATTGTCACATCTTTGAAAATGCTAAATTTTAAGATTACTGTGAGGGGGAACTGTGGAATTTATGAATCTGCACAACTCAAACTGAGCCCAGATCGCAAGACATTTGAGTCAGAAAACAGCAAAAGACCCTTGAAAGATTTCATGCTGTTTCATTGTTGTTTTAATTTAACTAGGCTTTTTGTGTCCCTACAGTTATGTATTTTTTGGCTGTAACATGGACAATGTGAGAATAACAATAAATACTCATGCGATGATTAATGATGAAATCTGGCAGCTTTCTTTATGGCGTCTAAATTTGAATAACATAATGACATGACATTGTAACTCCTTTCCAAAGCTTTGGAAATTGGGTATAGCATGTCACCTGTCACCTGTTCAGTTTTAAGGCTGCAAAGAAAGAAATAAATACAAAAAAGAAAAATATATATATATATATATATATATATATATATATATATATATATATATATATATATATATATATATATATATATATATATATATATATTAGAAATAATTTAGTCTACAATCACAAATGTGTGCTATGATTATATTTTTAAACTACTTTTTTGTACATGATGAAGGAATGAATTGTTTGATTTGGACAGTCAGCTCTGAAAAGTTCTGAAAAGCGTCTAAATCTGATTAACATGACTCATTTCCAAAGTTTTGGAGGTTGAGTTCAGCATTTCAACTGTAAACTGTTCATATTTTTAGAGGCTGCAACTTGTGATCATTTTAATCAGTGTATTGTTTAGTCTATGAAATGTCATAAAATAGTAAACCTATTACTTATCACACATGACTAGACAAAGAAAAACAGCAAATTCACACATTTGAGAGGCTGACACTAGGGAATGTTCACTGAAAAACGATGGGCCATGATAAATTATTTTTCCATCAGCTAACATACAAACAACAGTTAAGTGATTAATCGTTTCAGCTTTAGATATTTCAGTTGTGTTTGTGTTTTGTAGAAATCTGTTTAGCTTTTGTCCACTTTTCCTGTGAAGTAAAGGAATAAGTTAGATGTTTGGCTTCTCACACAGACTCACTTGCAAGTACAGGTTAATTATTGAAGGTGTAGTGTTTGTTTGTGAATTCCATGTCTTTCTAGGACCACTGCATTTCTTCATTAATATTACATTAGTTAAACCAAAGTGTTTCCCATTTTTGTTTTGACCTAAAGCCAAAAATCGGCAGTGCAGATGGGGTTTGTAGAGCAGAATGAGAATGAGTGAGCTCCATCTCAAATAAAAAATAACATCTTAAATGTCACTTTAGCTAACAAACATGGCTCTCTCCCAGTGTATTCTATACAGCAACAAACTTGACTAACTCCTACACAGCGTTCGCATGCTTATATTAATTCCATGCATATTTCTCAACAAGAACTAAATTTCAGTCACGCCCTAAAATTCAGCAGTGCAGAACGGAGATTGATACCAAAACATTTTTTTCCCTTTTACTATACAAGAACTATGTTGTGTTATCATGGCAAAGCATTTAGTTGTGATGAGGAAATAATGTTATTAAGTTTTCTAAACGTTTTACAACAACAATAATTGTATCATTATAATGAGACGAGTTAAAAGCAGTGTTGCTGGTATTCTATTACAGAGGTAGTAAATGAATTGGTTAAGTCTTTTGCTCTTGTTAAGCAACATACATGAAACTGTAATTAGTGTGCAGACATTGCAGGATGTAGTCGATGCAACTCACAGCAGAGTCGCTCTAAATTCACAAAAGCAATAACAGCTCCCATCATGAGAAAAACGATTCCTCCAGTATCTTCTTATGTTAAAAATACAAAGAAAGAGAAACATTTTCTTCTCATTAAATGAGTAACTTAATCATGACGTTTAACCATAATTAGAAAGAGAGGAAGGTCTGTGAAATTACAGTGATGGGTTAAGACTGAGGAGATGAACATTACAGAACTAGCTGTGCCATAAATGTCACTCTGGTTAACCAAAGCAACTCGATTAAAGAAGGTAATTTCTCTTAGCAATTCAGTGGAGTAGACAAAAATCTATGTGGTGTCTCCTTAATGACTGTCCCATGATGTATATTGATTAACAAGAGCAAAATTTCATTGTCTGATTTAGTCTCTAAAAGAAGTTCATTCAAATGCTCACGCTCTTCCAGGACTACTGCGGTGACAACATTACGTGATTCTTTCATGAGACAGAAACTTGTAACAAAAGATGAGTTACCACAGTCACGCATTGATCGTCATCTTCAATTTCAGCCTGTGACCAATTAGGTGGAGGAGATGGAGGAGGTCTCTCATAGGTTGAAATCAAACCTTCGACATATTGTTCTGCTAGTCTAGTCTCTTCTGTACCGACAGCAGCGGCTGTTGTGAGTAGCTCAATCTGGACACCTATGATAGACACACATTTTACACAATAATCCATTATATTCCAAAGAATGTGTGTGTTATATTTGTGAGCATTGTTAAAAGCAGAGCAAGCATAATTCGTTAGAGAGACACACCCAGTTTTCTCCTGTATACCGGTCTCCGGTCTGACAGCTGGGTCCCCACAGTCCTCGTCCTGATCACAGGAAGATTACACTGGAGACCGATTTCATGTACGACCACTGAGTTGCACTGACAGGCCACATCTGCTCTTTGTAAGCATAATCCAGCTGTCCCCTTCATAAAGACAAAAACAAAACAATACTGTAGTTACATTTACAATCAATACAGATGTTGATAATGTCAATACAATGTTAGACTGAAGACATTTGAACCTTTTTCCCATTTTCACCCACCTTTATTTATCGTTTGTGGTAAACAGACTGCTGAGACAACATGTCTGATTTTGAAAGCGTACTTCAGTGCAGCCTTCATTTAATAGTTTTATTCAATAATTTGTACAACATGATTTACTTTGAATCTTGATGATATGTGAGTGATAAGTTAGCAGACCTGTTTGCTTTGTATAATAATTTGCTTTGTATAATAAACCAGACAGACAAGGATAAGTGAGACCAATTTTATCTTTCTATTTTTTGGCTTGATTACAGAACTGAATATCAATTACAAATAAGGTAAAAATGTGTTGTTTATTGATCCATTTTATATAGAATTTGCAAACATTTATGATAAGTTAGATTAAAAAAATGAACATTTTGGTCCATTGAGTTATTTCCAAAATAACTGAAAATATCACTGCTATAAAATATGATCTGTTTTTCTAGATATAAAGTTTTGTGTATCAATCCAAAATATTTTGGAATACATACAATGGGAAAATTGTTTCTTTGTTTAGACTACTGCAATCAGGAGAATAATTCATTTTTAGTTTCATACTTTCCAGGATGTGCTTTACATGATATACTATGATATACTACTATACAAAACATTTTGAAATGAAACGTCTCTAATTTTATTGTTAATACAATATTTGTCTGGTATTCTCCAACAGCCTTTTTCCAATTCAAGTCACCGTAGAGAGAAGAACATCTGTGGAACATTTGGGGAGTTGGGGAATATTATTCTCTACAAGGGTTTGTTCATTACCACATATTTGATTTAGGATCACAGCCTTTTTAACTTTAATTTACACTATGGATGTTACAATAGTAACAAGGCACGCATGTTTGCCTGAGGTCGCGTCAGATCCTATTACATTAACAAAGAAATAAAAATAAGAAAGCAAATGTAAACAAAATTAAATGAAATAAATTACAAATAAAATTCGTTATATAAGGCTCTGGTTTCACAGCTTTAGTGTTTGTGAGGTATTTTAGTGTCCAAGTAGGATTTTAAGTAGCACATGAAGACAGTAAAGTTGGATTTCTGTTTTGCCAATTTGCTGACCTGTGTATGGAAATTTTCTGATAAAAAAAAAGAAGATTATTAGCAGCGCATATTTTCTCGACGGAATTTCATCAGCAAAATAAATAAATGTAATAACTTCAATTTTGAGTTTGAATTGAGTTAAGTTACCACTGAGTCTGACTAAATGTACAGTCCCAAAAAAGAGTTGTTGCTTCATGTTTGTGATGACAGAAACAAGATAAAAATGTAGCCTATGTTTAACAATCACTGAAATAACTGGATAAAACTATAATATAATATAAGTATAATATTTTAAGACAATCTTGGCCTCATTTAAATAATAAATCTTGGGTATTAACCAGGTTTTTTCCCAGTCTATATCAATACACAGATTATTCCAGACAAACACAGCCTTGCTTGTTACAGAGGCGTCCTAATCAATACGTAGCACGTCACTACCAACGCGCTTGCGTCACAGCCACGTACTACGCTTCTGCTGCAGACACCGTTCCAAAACACACAGCCAGCCACAACCCTCTCTCCACATCCACAGCTCACTGCTAAACTGGGACGTGACACAAGCGAGTCATTGCATCAAAAGTAGTTGCATTTAAATCACAAGAGACGGACATTTGGTCGCTTACATGTTCGTTAAGCTCGGTGACAAGTGGTTAAAAACACTGTATGTAGACTTCACCAACTAGCTAGCTGCTATTAGCGCACACTTTGGAAAGCCACCCCGCCTCAGACAGTGTTGCACGGAGGAAAATATTTGTTTGAAACTTCGGCCAATAAAGCAAATACTCACATGCTGAAACCATGTTGGGTATCCTGGATAAATGGATGGCACTGCGTCAGTTTTCAGAATTAACTTCTTGGCAAAACCCATCGACCTTTGAAAGAAATTGACGAAACAGTCGTTAGTAAAATGTGAGCCGCAGATACGGATTCCCACAGGATTTGACGGTCTGCTCAAGCGGTGTCTGTAAATAAAATCCAGCCATTTCTGTTTCAGCACAGGGTTCTTTGGTAAGTAGTGAATGGAAGCTCTCGGATCTGGTCTGCATCCCAAAACAGCACAGTCTGTCATATTTTCAGCTGTTTCAGAGATTATAACCACTACACCAAAAGCTCCACTCGAACTGCTTTCCCCCAAAGTACCTTTACTGTTTACTGTGTGCTGGAAGTTTCACATTTCCACATTGGTACTTGTGTAATATGCATGTACAGTGTTTGCATTTTCAGTCATGATTGGCTTCAAGCTTTGTGATGTCACAAATATATGCAGTGCCATGTGGACATAACTTATTTCTAGAGGAGCCCCTCCCCCAACTGTACAGTATAGGTTTATCCATCTTGGAAAGTATGTGTGGTGAGCAATGTGTTAGTGTTAGGGGCCACCATCCATCAATATTTTGCAATTATTAAAAACAAATGTGCAATATGCTGAATGACAGAATTTTAAGTGTAATCTGTAAGTGTTTGCATGCTATCCAAAAGAAAGGTTTCTGTGTAAAGAGAAGTGATTGGATTTATGGCAGATCATTTTACAAAGAGCGCAAAGGTTATATACATCAGGTTTTAAAGTGTATCAATCCTAGGTATGTGTGACAATTACATGTTTAGGTAGCGGCAGGTTGTTGTTTTTTTTATTGAATTATTTAATCATATAGTCATGGGAGTTTTTTTTCACAAGGAAGATCCAATGAAACAAGTCTGTTTATATTCTGTAGTGTCTCAGGGGCAAAAATTAGCTTGTTATCCCCCCTGTTTGTGCAGCTCTCTGTGTATTGTGTAAGTGACCCCTCACTTCCAAATACCCATTAATTGCACGTTGCAGACTATTACTGCAGGCTACACAAAACAACAATATGTTGCCTTTAAACATAGGACATTGACTTCCCCAGATATGCTGTGTTTCTTTTATCCAAAATATACTCAATATATTTACATTATAAACTAAAAAATAGTTCATTCTTTTTGCTGGTTTTGACTTCTTGTCTCAATCAGTCTTATTGCTCTTAACCTTGCTTTTTTGAATTGCGTAAAAAGTGCAAGCACTTCTAATGTCTTTATTTGTCTTATTGTGTTCTGGTGTTTTTATACTGCTTTGCAAAACTTATTTCCTCTCATGGGACATTAAGGATGTGAACTGGACTGAACTACGAGTCAGAGCATCAGACTGAGTGGTGCACAACCAAAATTTGGAGAGCTAATTTGCATTTATTGAAATCGCTGTAATCCAAGTGACACACAGTGAGTTAACCTGTGGTTTATGGCCCTGGTAGTCCAACCATGCAATTCAGAGGAACTGTAGCTGATGAGATTGTTTCAAAGGAGCTACATAATGGAAGTCAAGCATGGAGGGGCCATGAGATGTTGAACCCCTTGTCACAGATGTTTCAGAGGCCCCCTGTCCTACAAGTGCCATATATAGCCTCTTAGTTGTCAGTGTCATTTGATTACAGCCATCCATTATTACAGTCAAGTGTTGTTTTCTCATCATGATAGCGATGTTGATGTGCTACTGCATACACCGAATGAGGACCCAAATACTGGTCACATGAGGGTTTAAATGGGCCCCTAAGTATATAAGCTTCCATGGGTCACTGGACCTGCAGCCTTGTCCATGATGTCAAATGAAACGCTATTACAATTTAATTAGACAGACACTTTTATCCAAAGCGACATACTCATGTGTGTTAATACAACACATGCAAGAATCAAATAAAGAGAGAACGACATGAGTAAGTGTCATTAAGCTAAGTTCAGGTCCGATATAGTATGTGGATGCCCATAGGCAGTGCATAGAGGTAATGCATACAGTGCATAGAAGCAGAGGTGAGGAGGTGTTCAGAAAAGAGCTGGGTCTTTAGCTTCTTCTTAAAGATTGAGGCACTCTATCTCCATCACTCACTATCAATTAATAAGCAGGACAGATGTTGAACAAAGGAAAGCTTACAGAGTGGAGAAGAGAAAGAGGATGAATTATGTTGTGTGTTTCATTCCTGTAGCCTGCCTGTATTATTATTACTGTTTGTTTTGTATGAGGAACTCATACAAGTTATCCTCCGTTCAAAAATATGTTTTTCTTCTTGTTCCTTCAGTTTGATGTTTGAGCTTCACTGTGCAGAATGATGTGTGTGCAAAGTTTGATGCTAGAAAGCTGTTTTCATAGTAATATGCTGAAAGTGGAAAGTTTCTTAGTGCTCATTGAAAATCTTATTTTAAGAGGTGCACCTATGAGCATGATTTTTGACATCACCAATAGTTTGGAAGCTTACCCAGGTCCAATATTCAATTTGCACAAGTGTGATGTGGAAACTTGAAGCTTTCAGCGCACATACACTGAGATTGGAGTTCACCGTGAAGAAGGAGATATTTTGTGACCAGCAGTTAAACTTTTATAGTGAACAAAATATGCATATTCATAGATTCTGGAAATTTAAATGAAGAACAGATGTCATTTTAATTTCATTTTGAATGTTTAACCTTCTTTTTTGAGGGAACATCCATATCAGACACACATTATTATTCAAATGAGAGTATTTTATATACATCTTGAAGCATGTCCGGAGAAGATCTTTACAATGTACTGAATTATACTTAATTGTACCTTTTAGTTAGAGTTTGGTCCACGGAGCAGCCCTGTGGTCACGTGACGGCGAAGGGCACAGGGTTTTTTCACACTTTTGTAAACAACATGGCGACTCACGGACTGGCCCTGTTAGCAGACTGATGAAAAGCTGTGCTGTCAGACATTCAGCCTCTTTTTTAATTTTATGTGCGTGATACACGTCAGCGAGGTAACACACCGGGCACATTTGTAAGCTCGCCTGGAAACGACACCGAGCTGGACCGACGAGCTGTCAGAGCTGTGTGACAGCCAGACGGTAACATTCACGTCAAGTCGTTAGCATTGTTAGCTAGCTCAACAATAACAGCCTCTGCTCTTTGAGCGTGATGAGCTAAGGTGCAGTACAGTATGTGTGCTTGACGACTATAGTTTGCAGAATAAGTAGTTTGTCTGCATGTAGAAGTAGAAGTTTTATATCTCGCGTAAATATCCTGAGAGCTGTTTTTTTTCTCTCCAGCCATTATTACCATTTCCTCACTGTTTAAATGTCTACACACAGTCTATACATCCACACGCTAAGTAACTCTCAGCAGGTAAATGCCTAACTGTTTATGTTCAATGTGTTCTCCCTGTCAGGCCCTCTTCAGTCTATGGGCTCTCAGTCCAGTTCTGGGATGTCTGGTGGAAGGGGCTCTTCCAGTGGCAACCCAGCTGAGCAGCCTGAAGGAACAGAAAACAACCAGAGCAGTAGCAGCAGCAGCAGTAGTAGCAGCAGCCGAGGCCGCAGGACGGCTGACAGGCAGCCAGGAGACAGACAGACAGCACCAGAGGAGGACGTTGACTTAGCAGAAGTGCTGGCTTACCTACTGAGGAGGTGAACTGGGAAGGCAATTTGTAGTTTTAAACACATTGACAGTAGCTTGGTTTCTTGACATTGTTGCCCAATCTGTTGTTTGTTGGTGTGTTGTTTTTTTTATTCATGTGGATAACAGGACAAAAGTTGATATCATGACTTCACAGTGATTCAAAACTCAAGATGTTTATCATCACCCTGGTCGTACAGGTGCGGTCGTGTGAAATACTTTTGGCATTACATTAAAAAAAAAGTAAACAAACATACATTAAAAAAAATAAAAAAAAATAAAAAATATATATATATATATATATATATATATATATATATAAAATATAAAAAGCAATAAAAGATAACAAATATACACTAACGTTCAAAAGTTTGGGGTCACATTGAAATGTCCTTATTTTTGAAGGAAAAGCACTGTACTTTTCAATGAAGATAACTTTAAACTAGTCTTAACTTTAAAGAAATACACTCTATACATTGCTAATGTGGTAAATGACTATTCTAGCTGCAAATGTCTGGTTTTTGGTGCAATATCTACATAGGTGTATAGAGGCCCATTTCCAGCAACTATCACTCCAGTGTTCTAATGGTACAATGTGTTTGCTCATTGGCTCAGAAGGCTAATTGATGATTAGAAAACCCTTGTGCAATCATGTTCACACATCTGAAAACAGTTTAGCTCGTTACAGAAGCTACAAAACTGACCTTCCTTTGAGCAGATTGAGTTTCTGGAGCATCACATTTGTGGGGTCAATTAAACGCTCAAAATGGCCAGAAAAAGAGAACTTTCATCTGAAACTCAACAGTCTATTCTTGTTCTTAGAAATGAAGGCTATTCCATGCGAGAAATTGCTAAGAAATTGAAGACTTCCTACAACGGTGTGTACTACTCCCTTCAGAGGACAGCACAAACAGGCTCTAACCAGAGTAGAAAAAGAAGTGGGAGGCCGCGTTGCACAACTGAGCAAGAAGATAAGTACATTAGAGTCTCTAGTTTGAGAAACAGACGCCTCACAGGTCCCCAACTGGCATCTTCATTAAATAGTACCCGCAAAACACCAGTGTCAACATCTACAGTGAAGAGGCGGCTGCGGGATTCTGGGCTTCAGGGCAGAGTGGCAAAGAAAAAGCCATATCTGAGACTGGCCAATAAAAGAAAAAGATTAAGATGGGCAAAAGAACACAGACATTGGACAGAGGAAGACTGGAAAAAAGTGTTGTGGATGGATGAATCCAAGTTTGAGGTGTTTGGATCACAAAGAAGAACGTTTGTGAGACGCAGAACAAATGCAAAGATGCTGGAAGAATGCCTGATGCCATCTGTTAAGCATGGTGGAGGTAATGTGATGGTCTGGGGTTGCTTTGGTGCTGGTAAGGTGGGAGATTTGTACAGGGTAAAAGGGATTCTGAATAAGGAAGGCTATCACTCCATTTTGCAACGCCATGCCATACCCAGTGGACAGCGCTTGATTGGAGCCAATTTCATCCTACAACAGGACAATGACCCTAAACACACCTCCAAATTGTGCAAGAACTATTTTGAGCAGAAGCAGGCAGCTGGTATTCTATCAGTAATGGAGTGGCCAGCGCAGTCACCAGATCTGAACCCCATTGAGCTGTTGTGGAAGCAGCTTGACCGTATGGTACGCAAGAAGTGCCCATCCAACCAATCCAACTTGTGGGAGCTGCTTCTGGAAGCGTGGGGTGCAATTTCTCCAGATTACCTCAACAAATTAACAGCTAGAATGCCAAAGGTCTGCAATGCTGTAATTGCTGCAAATGGAGGATTCTTTGACGAAAGCAAAGTTTGATCTAAAAAAAATCTTATTTCAAATACAAATCATTATTTCTAACCTCGTCAATGTCTTGACTCTATTTTCTATTCATTTCACAACGTATGGTGGTGAATAAGTGTGACTTTTCATGGAAAACACAAAATTGTTTGGGTGACCCCAAACTTTTGAACGGTAGTGTATAAATTATAAATACATAGCATATAGATTTAGTCTTTTCTATTATAATAGATTTTTAAACAAGGTTTACTAAAGTATAATTTCTAGGGGCAGTCGGAGCACTAAAAAATGCAGATCTTCCAAGCTAGTGAAAACTCCAAGGACTTGAGTCATAAGACCGAGTATAAATCAAACATAGTTGAGATATAAGATGGCAGCTTCCGCGATAAGGACCTTGTAGATAAATAAATACATATGCTTATCACGTCTCTCAGACAGACGAGACCAACCAACCTTTACATATAGAATACAGTGATGAGTGCTAAAAACATCACCGGTAATAAACCTCTGAGGGCTTAAGAGTAGAGGCAGAGGCATGCCTATAAATCACATCACTATAATGCAATGCAATTTGTCGACAAGATTATCTATATGAAATTTGACTGTGATTTTGTCATCTATCCACCACATACTATGGTGTTTATAGTCCGTAACTCTCTCAGTAATGGATCCCTGTACAGTGGAAGTATTAATGTGTTTGATGCCATTACTTTAGAAAATAACAAGAACTTAGTTTTATGTGCATTCAGTAAGTTTAAGATCTGCAATACTATACAATATTGTATCATCCACGTATAAATGTGCATGGCAGTTAGTTAACAATAAAATATGATTAATACAAATTGTAAAAACAAGATTGTCTGATGCAGACAATTTAGGTATTGCTCTGCCCACTTGGCTTTGTTTAAAATGAATGCAATGCAAATTACGGCTTGATTGTAACATTATACTGGAGTTACAGAGCATAAGAAAAAAATCAAAGTAAGAAATAAACAAAAGTACTGGATAAAATATCTTATTACATAAAGAGTTTCCTTTCAAGTGATTGTCCTGCATTTTCTTTTTGTTTTTTCCTAAAATAGGCATAGGCTAATATTTCACCCATTAGAACAACATTCACCATTTCCCACAATATTACTGGATTTATGTCTTCTGTATCATTGTACATTTTATAGCTCTGTGAGACTAATTTTTTGAAAGGATTGAGTTATTAAATCTCACATGACCAGCATCTTTTCCTTAGTACTCCTTAATGTCATTTGTAAAGGTGCATGATCTGATATATTTGGCCAGTTTTAATACTATTAATTTTAAAGGGCTATATGAGATGCTTGGGTGAAGGGCAGTACATGAAAAATGTACATTACTATATCACTTCATCACCTAGTAACTGATTTAATTGATCAGTATATCAATTTATGATATACTAATAACTATAAATTAGTGATGTCAATATGAGATTTTTAAGGTACAGTACCAGTCAAAAGTTTAAACACACTTTCACAAGTCTGATCCAAACCCTTACAGGTACTGTAGATTTTGGGGGGGGGGGGGATTTCTGAATATTCCCTCTGTTAACAACCACTTCCAAAAAAATGGTTTTCAACACTTGGAGCTGATCCATGACAGTGGAGGGGCCTCTAGTAATAATAACACAACAGAGGAGGCAAAACTAGAAAGTACCTGGATCTATAAGAGTCTAAATAGAAAAGCAGCACTCTGGCTTCTCACTTCAGTTAGCTTTGAACGACCCTTGATGTTCCATCTGTTACAGTGGAAGTGCTCAGTGGAGAAACAGTACAAAACGGTTGCAGTACCAAAGCAGGCTTTAGGCAGACTGGTGTCTACCAGCTGGGCTGCAGCTGGACTGGTTACATTCTGAATGAGTGGATATGATTTTGTCAGTATTAAGAACATTTATTTTCATGCAGTTATCAGCATTTGAGATTTCTGTTCCACTCTTGCCCATTATGCTTTAAAACACATCTCCGTAGAGGGTTAAATCAATTTGATAATTTGTCCCAACCTGGATTGATTGGTTGTTAAACTGATGTCTTTGTGCAGGGGCCAGGTCAGACTGGTCCATGGCAGTGGAGCCACGGGGCTGCAGCTGGTCCAGTCATACTCTGACTCTGATGAGGACAGCGATGGAGCCTGGGAGGGTCGCCTGGGTGACCGCTACAATCCACCAGGTAACCTAGTGGCACCAACATGTGAATCAGAATATATTCTTTGTATGTAACATGTTTGTTATCAGATATTAACCAATACTGACTTGTTTTTTTGTGTTATCTTGCCAGTGGACACTCAGCCTGACACAAACGAGTTGGACCGCAGTGAGATCCGAACTCAGATCCTGCTGGCCACGGCTTCCTCTACCCTGAAAGGCCGACACAGTTTCACCCACATGCTATCAGAGGTCAGACCACAGAGATACTAACTCAAAACCAGCAGTCATACTGTAGACCAGACTAGAGTGCAACTGGCACATTTCTAGCATTCAAAAAAAATGTGTCAACATTATGACAACTTGTTTTCATAAGTTTTATTAAGAGTTTTTTGAGAATATTTTGAAAGCAGTAGCTCTACTTTTAACACTTTACGCCATATTTTAATGAACGAGCTTCATCATGTTTTTGTGCTTCTTAGAGAGAACAAGGCAGGTGTAGAGGCTCCAGTTTTTCCCATGGAGAGTGCAGTCGTATTCGCACACAGTAAGTGTTATTAAAGCTCTACCAACCTTCAGATATAATTTCATGCAATATTACCAATAAGTGAAGAATCCCTTTGTTAAATAAGGAACACATTAAAAAGCAGTTCTTGATTGATCATTACCTTTTGTTGTGTTTTATTAGGCTGATTTTGTGAAACTCTACAATACATCAGGCATGATGTTTACAAGAGGACTCATGCTGCTGTCTGTCAGATGATATTGACCCTTGTGCTCCTTCACAGTTTCCTGCCAAACTATGTATCCCACAAGGATACATACCAGCAGAAAGCCTTCTGTGGAGTGTACAGCGAGGATGGCAACATGTTCCTCTCTGCCTGCCAAGGTAAATAACTCAATATCCAACATGAGAAACCCGAGGAACTAAATCATATCTGAAAATGATTCTTAAAGTTTGTATAAAACTACTCAGACTACCAAATCTATCAGACCTATTTACATAGTGTTATGCACAGAATGGGGTCAGTCACAGAAAAGTTTTGTTTAATTCCTTAACTTATATAACTATCTGACATTAAACTAGTGTAAACAAACCACACAATAACAAATTTGCCTAATCTGGTGGCATCGTATTCATTTTAATTTCTGTTTTCCTTAAAATGTCACGCCTTTTTTAAGCTAAGTTGCTGTTTTGTAAGAAAACAGTTAAGGCCATGGATAACCGGTCTTCACCAGCTACCAAATCCACACTCCCTGTCATTTGATACCAGCCTCCTATTGTGGAGCACAGCTTTCATAGTGGTCACATGAGGGTTTAAAGCTATTATACGTAATTATTCCACATTTAAATGTCTAAAAACGACGAAACCTATGTTATATATTTCGTTGAGTTGTGTACTGCCATTATCCCAAATGTTTCCAACAATTTTCAAACTCAGAGAATTCTGTAACTCAGTTTGGTCACATATCAATAATGTCATACCCCCTCCAAAAAGCGTGTACATGTACAAGACATCGGCATTGCGGTTGAACTCCAGAAACTCAATCAAATTCTTTAAATTGACTTTTATTCAGTTTTAAGCCACATTTTTACAATACGCTTTTTAGATCTATGTCATTTTTAAGTATATCTTTTAACTGGATGAAGGACTTTAGTCATCAGAAGTCTAGACTTCAGTTACAGAGAAATAAGCTGAGCAAACATAAGCGGCAGCACAGCTCGCAACTCGCGTGGATTTCCTGTGTCCCCGCCAACATAACTTTGATTTTTAACGTGAAAAGGTTTTTTTTACTGGTTTTAATCTTTGTGTTTGATTGTTTGTTTTGGAGAGGATTTAATTTTTACTTCTTATGTTGTTGTTTTCTGTTGCTCGCTACAGATCAGAACATCCGCTTGTACGACACCACCAGGGGGCGCTTTCACCTACAGCAAACAGTGAAGGCGCGAGACGTTGGTTGGAGTGTGCTGGATGTGTGCTTCACTCCAGACACACAGCATGTGCTCTACTCCAGCTGGTCTGACTACAGTAAGGCTTCCGGTCCTGTTAGATACTACATGATGTAATGAGTCCTCAGAGCCAATCATTATAGTGTTTTTGCTTTTCAAGTGTTGTGGCTTGAACAGCTATCCATTCCCCAAGAACCATACATGCTATCCATGTTTCACTTTCAGTAATGTTGCAGTAACATTAAGATAAATCAGACACCGGCCCTTATAACTTTATCTTGGCATTCACACATTTTTATAATTTCACTTTTATGATATTCATGCCAATTCAGAAGACATGTTAAATATGACAAAGTATGTCATTCTACCCATACATCTTTGTGTTTTGGGCTTGTTTGTATTCTCATTCACTGTATGTATCTCACTTTGCCTGTTTGGAGTCACCAGAGTCAGTCCAAACATTTTAAGGGCTCAAAGATACAAAACAAATGTAATTGGATATGCTTAGTGTGACTGTGAAACAAAAAAATCAAAAGAATTCCCTTTACAATTTACAGTAATTTAATGTTCTCTAATGTTGACACTATAAATAACTCCTCAGCAAACTTGTTGATGCATTAAACAGCTCAGGGACCAAATTCAGGGGCCAATTTATTGCAATAAATCCCACTGTCATGAAGGTTAGTTTTTCTTGATTTCAACTTGATGGTCAAAACTGGCAACAGTTTGTGCACATAAAGACCAAATTGACTTCTTTGAGGCCAAGCAGTAGCTGTATTTGTACTGTTATATAACATTAACCGAAGCATCTGGAAGTACTGGCATAGGTCTCTTTAATGTTTACCTACATTAATAGACTATTACTCATTGTTGTCTGCCTTGTCTGCGTCAGTTGCATGTTTTTTGCTCATGTTGTGTCTCTGTGTTTCCCACAGTTCATTTGTGCAGTATAGATGGAGACAGTGAAAACCACACCGCCCTGGACCTCAAGTTAGTGTTTCCCCTCATAGTAACTTATAAAATTACCGAGCAGGTAATCTATCATTCCCTACCAGCCTCCACCCCCCTCCCCCTTCATTACCACTTGGATGAATGATGCTGTCAGAACTTATCACCTCAACATCCATCCTCTCGCTCCGTGTGTGTGTTACTTTGTTTAATTGCAGAGATCATTATGACCCTATTTCAACAAAGCACTCCCATTAAACTCACAGTCCCTCTAACAATAGCGTTGTTTAAGAGGTGATGCGTGCAGCCATCAAGCTTTTTTTCGGTGTGTGATAGACAGGGTAGTTATAATTTAATAATGGTGCTGTTGCTGTGGTGTCAACCTGCTTTGTGTGTGTGTGCTGTTGTGCTTTGTAGTCCAGATGAGAGGAGGTTCTGTGTGTTCTCACTGGCTGCATCCACAGATGGCAAAGAGATCCTGGGAGGGTGAGTACAATTTGCTTTTATGTTTGAAGGCAGTGACAGACAGAGCTGAAAGCAGGGCTGAAGTCTCTTTCAGAAATGTAAATTCAAGCAGCTCTTCTTGTTCTGACAGCTGTCTGCTCAAAGTGGAAGTTGAATACACTTTTTCTTCTTATAGCCAGTGTTATGAATACTTTCATTTTGAAGACGAGTACCTCATGTAAAGCACACTCAATCCAGGCAGATCACTAGCATTAAACAACTTCATTTGAATGTGTCTCCTTTCAGAGCAAATGACGGCTGTCTTTACGTTTTTGATCTCGAGCAGAATAAGCGAACGTTGAAGGTTAGTGTGTGTGAGTGTGAGTGTGAGTGCATGTGCTTGTTTTTGTTTTGCCTCAACTGTGTGTACCTGAACCTGGCTCATGCTCACCCGTGTGTTCTTGCACCTCATCCTGTGGTCAAGGTGAGCCGGACATTGGCGGACACGAAAGTACGCCGACTCACCTAAAGTTTAACACCAGCCTGCTGCTGTCTATAACATAGCAGCTGAGAGTCCACCACCACCCTGCGGTGGGACATGGGGGTTAAACCCACCTCCCTCCTCCTCCCAGAAACCCCCCCTCTGCGTAGAAGTCAGTAGCTGACCTCCACCATCTGCTTCATCACTGTCTTAAGTTCTTTCTCATTCTGTCCCTCCCTTACCTCTGTAGCTGTGTGTGTGTGTGTGTGTGTGTGTGTGTGTGTGTGTGTGTGTGTGTGTGTGTGTGTGTGTGTGTGTGTGTGTGTGTGTGTGTGTGTGTATGTGTGTGTGTGTGTGTGTGTGTGTGTGTGTGTGCTTTATCTCTGAACTTCTTCCTTTTGAGCAATTGGTCTATTATTTTACTTCCTCATGTATGGAGCTGAACAATAATTTTCATATTGTTAAAAAATGCCATGAAAAAAACTAAACCAACAATTAATTGAACCTGCTGACAAGTCCAAGTCTGTGTTTCCAAAGTCTGATATACAGCAGTTTGTTACTACTCCCCAAACACAAAATGACGCTGAGCGCTGAGTGCCACAGACAGGATAGAGAACAACACTGTTGGTTTTGGTATTTACAGAAACACAAAAATAGAATATTGCCAGCCTTTTCATTTAATAGAATTAAATAGATGAATTCATTAATACGGACTACAGTAAACGTATTATTGCCCTTTTTCTAAACATGACAATTCCTTTTATATTCAATTTAACATTTTATTAAAATAATTGAGCAACCCGCCATTATCCACACTGTCCATCTTATTCATACTAGTGTCTATTCTTGTGATTAGATATTTTATGGCAAATATCAATAAGGGATGTTCATATGTAAATTGAGTCACAGTCTGCAGTCTGGCAGAGAAACAATAGATCACTTAACATTCAGTTCCCTGTAAAGCTACACTTACAGAGCTTGTTTGTAGCACTGACCTGCTCGTCTGCTGCTGAGAACTGCACATTATTTTTACAAGTTTCATTGTGTTGGCTCGCGAATCCTCCTCATGTTCTACACCACACTCCACATGCACAAATACACACACACACACAAACAAACCAACACATTTTCACACAAGCATGCATATCGCACACTTGTCTCGCACACGCCCTCCACTATGAAACACTGACTCTTTTTCTTCTGCGGCTCTCCCCGTCAGATTGATGCCCACGAGGACGACGTGAATGCGGTGGCTTTCGCCGACAGCTCGTCCCAGCTGCTCTTCTCTGGCAGCGACGACGCGCTGTGCAAGGTGTGGGACAGACGGACGCTGCGGGAGGACAGACCGCAGCCTGTCGGACAGCTGGCCGGCCACCGAGATGGCATCACCTTCATCCACAGCAAGGTGGGGGAGGGAGAGAAAAGAAGAGAGGAATACTGCGGGTGTTTTATCAGTCTGTCAATGAAAGTGTTCATCCAGTTTGACTGAGATTGAGCTATTGTAAAGGCTCTAGCATCATTAGCATTACCTCCTGCCATAGTTCTCTGTATTTAAGTATTCATGATACTGTTTACCTTTTTAAACCTGATCATCCCTATTGTCACGACTGTGCCAGGGTGACGCCCGCTATCTGTTCAGCAACCTCGATCGTCCCATCATCAGATTTCACCGAAGAGGGCTGCAGCCTCGCTGCTGTCACCGATCAGAACTCGATAGGACTGCAGTCACCTCAGCCAGAGGAACGTGGCAGCAGAGGTTCCCAGGAGAGTGAGGAAGGAGGATGAAGGGAGAAGGAGAAGGAGGAAGGAGGGAGAAGGACAAGAAGGACAAGAGGAGGAGAGGTCATGCAAGAATAAAAGAGGAGGAGATTAAAGATGAAGCAATGTATGAAGAAAAAACAGAGAGAGGGCCAATGACGGAGAGGTGAAACGTGACAGTGATGTGTTGATTAGAGTGAGTGATATGACAGTATTAAAACCATGGAGGGGAGTGGGAGATGAGTAACTGACAAGTTACGATGGAGAGAGAAGGGTGAAGGATAGGAGCTTGGATAACTTAAATTAAGCAGGAGAAGAAAGGGTGAAGGACTTACTTTTAGTCTGGATCATAGATTTCCAGGATGGAAGTTGTACTAAGCTGAAAGCTTACTTTGTAGTCAGATCTATTTCCAGGAGGAGTTGATAAAGGCTACAGCTTTCTTGTATAATTATCATGGGTAAAAAGCTACAGTTTCTTTAATATCTTGGTAACCTTTCTTATGTTTTGGGGCCTGTTTGTCCCTTTCAGCCCTGAAGAGACACAAGCTGACAGGCGACACCTCGGTGATGACCTACCGCGGTCACGGCGTTCTGCACACCCTCATCCGCTGCCGTTTCTCTCCGGAGTTCAGCACAGGGCAGAAGTTCATCTACTCTGGATGCTCCACTGGCAAAATCATCAGTGAGTGTCACCGTGTGCCTGTGTTTGTGTGTGATAATGCAACAACTCCTGAGTTTTTAGTGTATTTGTGGGATTATGCTGCATCTATTCTCACATTCTACTTTGTCTTACCTGGAATGTGCAGTTGTGTTATTTTGTATCTTCCACAAAGTGTGTCAATCATCTTCAACTCTTTGCATCGGTCTGTGCAGTTTATGACGTACTGACGGGCACCGTGGTCTCCAGAATGTCGGGCCATGACGCGTGTGTGAGGGACGTCACCTGGCATCCGTATGAGGACAACATCATCAGCAGCTCTGTGAGTACAAACTGTTTGACTGTAGATAACATGAAAAGCTTGTGATCAGAAATATTACATTCAGTCTGAAGAAGGCACTTCAGAAAAATTGTAAAATGATTGAATATAGCATCATTAAATGAGAGTGTTTCCTCTAGTGTATCATGGAATTAAAATAATTCAGAGAATCAGATGTTTTCTGGTAATAGCAAGAAATCAAAAAAAGCCTTTTGCGGAAATAAATGAGTATATTTTTCTTTGTACTGCATTAAATTGCATGTTTCTTTTTTGTTTGTAAATGGAGAAAAAAAACATTTTTTTATTGGCTGCCATTTAGTGAACTGAAGTTATTGACTTAGCCACATAGTTAATGCAAAATGTTAGGTCAGAAGTGCACTGTTCAGTCATCTTGTGTAATTTGATTTGCTGTTTGTAAGTTGCATATTCCTCATAAGCATTTATCTCATTACGCCAGTCCTGATTGGCTGGGGATTGCGACGACTGTGTCAGGTGGTTCCGCCTACCTTTAAATAGTTTACACTACGACGCAGGCGTCATTCAAGCCTTAACGTTTTCTCGCCTTGCCCCAGCAAGAAGAGTTGTCTGGTGAGACACATCACTCATACTATTCTGAGAACTTGAGCTACACAAGTAACCCAAAGTTGTCATTCATACAGTTTGTTTCGATGTCTCACTATGTGATGTGGAGACTCTGTATTGCCAGACAAGCTTACCTCAGCAACCACCAGGACTCAAACAGTACTACTCTGTTCCAGCAAGGGCCCTGAGCCCAGTACTGCATGAGCCACGCACAGAGCAGAGACAGCCAGTCTGTAAAACCGGACAAAAGTGAGGGGCGAAGACCAGCTCACCACTGCACAAATGTCCTGAATGGAAACCCCTCTAAACAAGGCTCAGGATGTGACCAGGCCATGAGTGGAATGAGCTTGCAGGCCCGCTAGAGCCTGCAGTCCCTGGCTTGTATGAGCAAGAGTAGTTGCTTTGTAAAAAGTTTTTCCATTTGGGGCTAACCCAGGATACAAAGAGTTGGTCACTTCTCCAAAATCTCTTAGTCATGTCCATACAGGTGCGAAATACACGAACTGGACACAGCATGTACAGCCGCTGTTCTTCAGGGGAAGAAAAAGACGATGAAGAGAATGCAGTGAGGTTAATGGAAGAGTATGAGCCAAACACCCAGAGCACAAAGGCAGGGTTAGGGTTAGGTTTTAGTGACTCCCTGATATGCCCCGTGGCAAACTGACTCCATTAAGGGTGCACCGAAAGTGTGTGAAAACCACTGACCCGTTAAACCAGCAGCAACACTGTCTTCAGAGACAGATGTTTCAAGTCAGCCTCCTGAAACATGGTTTAATGTTACATTCAAGACATGTGATTGTATGTGTGTGTGGAGTGGAGGAGAGACAAAGCTCACTGTCTCCACAACACATTCTCTTCCCTCTTGGCTGGCGCTGTTCTGGCGCGGCATGCAGCAATGAGGAGTCCGGGGGGGTGGCACTCTGGAACAGGGTGGGTGGGGCTGACAAACAGAAAACCTCCAACTCAATCATCAGTGGGGAGGGGGCTGTTAGGCTGAAGCTGTTAAAAACCTAGCCGTGGTGCAGCTAGATGAAGAAGACACCAGTCTATGGTGACAGCTAGATAGCTCCAGTCTGTTTACAGTTAAGTTAGCTATCTTAGAAAACAGGGCGAGATACGCTCTGAAACATGAGGAGGTGTTTGAATGATGCACGTGTCATAGTATAAGCTATTCAAAGGTTGGTGGAACCACCTGACGGGGACATTGCAATCATCAGCCAATCAGGATTAGCGTAATGAAATAAATGCTTCTGAGGAATATGCAGGGGGTGTTTCCCATTGTGAGACATCAAAACAAATACTATGAATTAGAATGTCTTTTCCCATGAGACAGCATTACAACCAGAAAATTAGAGATGTGCCTCTTAAAGCAAAGACACTGAAAAGCAGAGACTGCCAGTTCAACCTGTAACGTCAAGACACCAAAACTCCATTACAAGTTTCATCTTTAAAAAATCCGGAAGACAAAACATTAACAAGACTGGAAAAGTTAAGAAAAAGCAGGGAAATTCAAATCAGCCACTGTGGGAAACCAGTAAAAAAAACCAAAAAAAACAGGAAAATGTTTTGTGTCACATGTTTACCTCTTCTCCCCCTCTTTTATTTTCCCCACAGTGGGACGGAGCTGTTCGAATGTGGGAGAACAGACAAACCCATCCTCTAGAGGAGGAGAGAGAGAGGGAGAGAGATTACATACAGACAGCAGGAGAAAGGCCTTGAGACGGCGAGAGAGGAACGACAGAGGAACAGATGTCAGAGAAAGTGACATCATCACAGACGGGAAGCCCTAACGGAGGAAGACAATAAGCTCACAAAGACTGAAAGACACTTAAATATCTTTTAAATTCAATGCTGGATATTAATGATTACAATTATAGTGTGGTTGTGATGTGTTCATTTGGAAGGCATTGTAGCCTTACGTTGTCAAATGCTGATTATGACACAGTTGGATGGCCGACTTGTTTTCTTTTTTTCACAGTCTTGCGCAAAACCAACAGGCCAAAGCTTTTGAATTTGGCCTGAAACACTTCACGCCAAAAGTGCTGAAGCTCAAAAACGCAGAGCACCGCACTTACTTAAATGAGCAATGGAAATTTAATGGTAAGTTAGTTATATAAATAAATCAATGTTGGATATTGCAGGGAGAAACTGCCGATGATAATTCTGTATAAATGTATAGTATTTTAATGGTGTGTCAGGGAGTGTTTTCAGTTGTTGTCAACGTGCTGATTCAGCATCAGTTTTGACTTTCCTGGTATGAGTAACAAGCTGTGTCCCATTTTAGGGTCTGTCTCTTTCAAAGCCCACATTTAGAGACCAGATATGTTCTAACAATCCAGTACAGTATTTGTCAGTTACCTGAAATCACAACTCCTGAACCTGGCTATTGTAGCTTTCCTGAGTTTACTATTGGTCCATCTCTCGGACAACTTCCTGAGATTCGACTTGTCTCAGTTCTTAAGACAAAACCCTGAATTTAACCACAGTAATGGTTTGAGGTCTTATTATTGATCCTAGGTGGGCACTCTGTTAACACAAGCCCTGAGTCGACAAAAGAAAAAGCAAGTAATTTTTTGTTAGCTAAGATAAACGTGATCTGTTCAAATGATTTGAATGTATGTGATCAAATACGTCAAGGTCAGAACTGTGTGAAGGGACTGGGAATGTGTGTGCTTGGATGAAAACTTGCACACTCATCTGTTTATGCAATTTTCAGGTGTTTATATCAAATCCAATATTTCACTCCCCAGAACCGTTGTTTTACAGTAACAATTAAACCTTTCTTCAAATGTATCTCAGTGAACAACATTGTTTTAATAATGCAAAAGTGGGGCACTTAGAAAAGGGAACAAATTTCATATCCTATTACAGTGACACTTATCTAAAATGTTATCACACTGAACAAATGATCGCATGACACTCAATGATAATTCATTTTGAAGAGATTTTTCTTGCCTTAAAATTTTGCAGTCAGCTTAATACAACTTCCAGACATGCATTTACCAGTAGCCAGTGGTGGAAGAACTACTCAGATCTTTTATTTAAGTAAAAGTACTCAAACAGCAATGTGAAAAGACCATTACAAGTAAAGGTCCTGCATGAAAAATCAGTAGCACACACAAAGACGACCTCTAATTGGTTGCTACAGGAGCCAAAGTCACTTGAAGGCCATTGTAATGGCAGCAGTTGCAGCAAGAGCTCTAAAATTAAACCACAATTCCTTAGCATGTCTGGTTTAATTTACACTTACCATTCCTTGCTTACAAAGGTGATTCTCATAAAAACAGATCTCATCGTAATCTTATCCCAGCTGCAGCTTCAATGAAAGAAATAGCCTACATCATTTATTTAGAGGAAAAGAAGGCCACACTTCTGGAAAACTTTGCTAGATCCAAAGAGTAAAGTAATCATTAATGCTTGTCCTGTTTTAATTTTAAATTATGAATCCACTGGGACATTTAACAGAAAGAAAGGACAATACAAAAGACAGGACAGATGATGATAAAGCTACTCCTATTATTACAGTTAGAATATTAGTATATACTTGTGTTAGTCTGTATTTGAGAATGTACTGTATATTAGTAGATGAGCTGGATGTCCTGGCTTAAGTATGAATCCGATGGAAAGATTAAAATGCACTAGACTTGGCTCTGGGGGTTGAAGAGGTTTAAGAGGCTCCGGCCTGAGAGGAGGGCAGAGCCTGGAAATAAAAAGACTGAAAGTGCTGTGAGAAAACGCAGCTGTTCATGGCGCCAAATGCAGGCTGGCAACAGTTTATAACTTAAATTAGTTTTGGCTCCAGCAGCTGATTCTAAGAACAGCGAGTCTAAAGGAGAACCAAAGAAGGAACCAGTCATCCATTAAGTGTCAGAGGGATTTTTTTCCTTTTTTTTGCAGAGGTAGATGATTTGCTTGCTGCTAAATGCAAGTATATGTTGATAATGTTGCACACCAGCAAGTCTGATTGCAAATTAATTATTTTATCATGCATCATTTTGAGTTGTTTTTCAAGCCACAGATTTAGTTTTGGATCATCTGCAGCCTTCTTATATGATCTAGTATTGGATCATTGTTTGAAGAAGAATGGGTTTGAGTTACAGTAGCAGCCATTACCATGTCTACACTGTGAGTGTGTGATTGGAGGGGGAGGGCTTTTGAGGGTAAAGGGGACAGAGGGGTTGTATTTTTATAAAGCATGTGCTCTCCTGAACGCCTGGCAGTGATAAAGTAGAAAGGCTCCCAGAGTAGAGCTGCTGGTGTAACTTTCAAAGACAAAAGAAAGTGAGACAGACTTCACCTCAGGGCTGTAATCGGACACAAAGAAGAAAGCAGGGGGATAACTTGTCAGAACTGAAGCTGTGACTGAACACCAATTATTACCAAGAGGGAAAAAAACATGGATCTAAAGAGTGAAAACTCATCAAATGGTTGGACAACAACAGACATCAACTTGGAGAAGTTACACAAGATAGCTACAGAGCTGATACTGCCGGGAAGATTCCTCTTCAGACTTCTGAACGGTGCTCTGGTGTTTGTGACAAACCTAATGGCCAGAATTTTAGGAAGCAACCCTGTCAGGCGACATTTCCATCTGATGCTGTCTGCTGTGGTTCTGTTTGGGCCTGTGCTGAGTTTCTGGGCGTCTAAGTACAGCATCTTCGCAAACAGCAACCACTACCTGTACAGGTGAGAGCTCTGCTGGGAAAAACATGTTTTACATGTTACTGTTTCTGCTTTACAAATGGAAATCTCATGTTAGTTACATTTACTGGATAATTAACAAAGTGGCTGCCAAATGTCATGAAACCCACCTGACACATTTAGGACCAATTAAAACGTAAAATCAAGTTTTCAAATTACACTTAAATGCCAAAATTAGTTTTGCAAGATTTTCTGGCAGTTCATGAATGAGTCACATGTTCCTCACCAGTTGAGGATATCTCCTCCTAAAGTTCAGACATAGCCTGCTCATAAAGAGTTTCTAAATCAATAAATTATGGGTAAAATGTAAGTGTAGTAAATATTTTATTACTGCTTTACAGACTGTAAGCTCAGAATCAAGGGAAGGGCTCTCTAACATGCAGCCACCTGCTGGTGAGACATTCATTACTAACTCATGCTGTGCAGCCAACTTTGTTTTAACACACTGAAGTCTATTTTAAGTTCTAGTGGAGGTGTCAAAAGTTTTTTAAAAATGCCAAATATGCTGCTGTAAAGTTTGCGGGAAATTTGCTAAAATGATGCACAAGAAAAATACATATATGAAACTTCAATGAAAAGCTGAAACAACATAATACATAATTAACTGTAATGTATATGATGCTGTTAGTATGGAAACATCTGATCTTTCTAAACTAAACTAAATATACTTATATATTATATATCATACACACACACACACACACACATGCATATATATAGTTATATATTTATATATATAGGTGTTAACAGTACATCAAGTTGCCAAGTTGGCAGCCATGTCTGGATGTTTTTATTCATGCACTGTAACACCTTATTACTCATCTACAAAGCATTAAAAACTTGTTTTATGAATACTCCCTCCTGCCCGTTTTTCATCCCTCAAATGTATTACTGCATATTACTGTTGGTATCTGTCCAAGTGCACATTTGAACACATAGGAGTAAGTTAATACAGGTTTATATGTGAGCTGGATGCTCATAAGACTACGTGCTCAGATTTTTGTGAGGTTGCTCAGTGCTTTATGATCTTTAAAACTCATTAAGTGAAGCCATTAGCCGGGTATCATTCATCCTTTGGCAGCACGTTTGAGTCTATTTTGCATATCACATACTCATTGAACTTGTATTTAACCTCAACTATAACAATCAGCTATGTAATAGAAATGTTGAATTCTGGCTGCAAATAAGAGGAACATATACATATCATATAACTGTGAATCTATGTAGCATTTTTGTGTTGTGATATTGACAGTTTCTGTGACTGTTCATGTTATACTGATTCTCTTACAGGAAGTTCCTTAAGTCCACGTGGGGTTGGACCTGCATCTTCACAGCTTCCTTCATCCTCCTCCTTTCCCTCTCAGCCCGTCACTCCCTGTCTCTCTGCCTGCGCCACCTCTCTCGGATAGGGCTTGTGGGGCTGCTCTGGTGGGTCTGTAAGCGCCTCCTGACTCTGCTGGAGGATGCATCGGGGACTTGTTATGAACCCATGGCGTCTGCTGAGGACACACAGAGCTCTGCCTCCTCAGGACAAACATTACTGCTCCTGCATGAAGACCAGACCAAAGCCTCCTGCCTCAGAGCCCACATGCTGTGGAGAGGTTATGAAGTATCCCAGGACGTCCTCATCCTCTGCCTGTGTTGCCTCCTGCTTGTCGAGGAATTGTCTGTATTTGGCCCTTGCCTGGCCCGAGCAAAGCCCCAGCAGAGGTCCCCAGGTGGCCCGTTGAGGTTCGTCTTCCTCCTCTGTGTGGTTCTGCTCGCTGTGTGGATTTCACTACTGCTGTGTTTGCTCACCCATTTCCCCACATTTCCCGCCCAGCAGCTGGGAGGAGCTCTAGGCTACCTGGGATGGAGAGGACTCTATCAGGGATGGTATAGACTCAAACCTAGCTGGGGCTGTCCTGGTTTGCCAGGAGAGGGACTTCTCACCACCACATATGGTGACGGACAAGCACAATAGTATGAAACACTGAAAAAAAAAATCATGTTTTGGGGATGACATTTTGTAGTTCAAAGCTGAGGATGTTTTGGAAAGTGAAAAAGTGTTCTCATTAAGATTGTGAAGAGAATGTAGGTGTAGTATACGTTATCTGCAAACACGCTCAGTATAAGTCACCGCTAAATTAGTAACAGAACTCGTATAAACATGCAGTTTGGTTTCATTTGTAGGTCAACAACATTAAAAAATTTCCATCCAGACAAAGTAAGCAGAGAGAGTTATAGGAATCATATTGCTTTAATTTGTAATCTGAACCAAAATGCATGCGAAATAAGAAAATGAAGACAGTTTTGGCAGAGCGAGTGTTTTGTTATATAACGATAATGTCATACAGCACTAGTTGTATCTTGTTTGAAATCCTGTCTGCAGGAGACTAGCCTGTGAGTGTGCTGGAGCCAGCTTCAGTAGATGAGAGCTTTGCCGTCTCCTCTTGGCCTCTTAATCTTGTCGTAGTTCTTGTTAATGATGTCAAACAGCACAGCCTGCAGACAGAGGAAGAGAAACAGTGAATGAAAGACATAAGAAGATGTTGCGGGGAAAATGCAAGATATCAGAAAGAGAGAGTGAAGGTGAGAGAGACAGAGAGGTTAGAGGCAATAATAAAAAAAGACAAGGGAGATGCAAAGATCCAGAGCCATAATCGTGTCAAACAGCTCCTTTCATCATCACCTGTACCGCCTAATTCATCAACAGCATCAAACACACTGGAACAATAGCAAGAGGACAGAGAGAAACAGTGACTAATGGACAGGGGCTAGAGCGCCAATCAATTTAACACAAGAACAGCAATTAGTCTAATTACCCTCCTATTAGGAAGGAATGAGTCCATTTAGCCACTGAGCCTGCTACTGTGACACGGCTGGAATATTTTATATACAAGTCCGTTTATTACTAATACAACATGTGATTACAGCAGATGGTGGCTTGATACATCTTGCACACATAAATGAGGTTGGATCAATATTCGCATGACATGTATGCAGTCATAATCAGTTAGGATTTTTATGCATTTAAAAATGGAAGGTTTTTACAAAGTGACCAACAGGGAGCAGGTGTCTTACATATGTGTTGCGGATGTCCAGCACCACAAGGCGGAGCTCATTGTACTGATACTGGTCCAGCTCGTGAACCAGCTGTCTGTAGTCTCCCTGTAAGACGGACACACAGCACGAGCACAGGGTTCATATACAAAAACATAAAATATGTACACTGTTTGTGCAGGAGAACACTGTCATAAACAAACAGAGCATACAGTCTGAAGATGACACCCAATTAACTTCACACATGTATTACAGTGTAGTACTCTGATCAAGAGACTTCAAGATACTGACCACATGGGATTGTTTGGAGGCTTTGGCCACAGCATCACCTCTCTCATTGTAATATCTAACAAAGAAGAAAGAAAAGTGAGTTGTCATTCATTTGTAACAGTCCTCAGCAGGATATATTACTAGCCAACCATCTTTAAAGTAACCCTGACTGTCCCACAAAATGTCAAACTGTCTGATTCAGTTGTGACATCTATGATACCACTGTGGGAGAGCTATGAATAGTAGATGCTTACTTATAATCAATATAGCTGATTAAACCTCTGTTTAGGTAAATATGGACTGCTACATCAGTGGTGATGATGATGGATCTAGCTGCCTTGACCGCATCTTTTCTGTATCATTCGAATAAAATAAATAAATCTTTGGTAAATAAACTGCACTGGTGTGGTCTCTTACTTAGAAATCTGAGTTTGGAATCCCTCGATCTTGGTGCGTGTGTTGGTCAGCAGCTCAAACACTTTCTCCTGTTGGACAGAAACAAAGATATAAAAACACTTTAAATTGGCTGAAATTCAGGTCAAAGACAAACATGGGGCAAATGTCCGAATGTCCTTTCAAGCCAACAAACAGAAGATATCACTCTACTGCTTCATCAAATTGTCACCAGTTACTGACCTGCACAGCCACTCCAAAGTTGTTGCCATCCTCAATTCTAGGGATTTGGAGTTGCACCCACATAGACACCTGCAAGAAAGTATTATAAGTTTATCAATATCTTCTTATACTTGTCTTCACAGTTATTCCTAATATTAAAATGTCAGGTTTGCTAACAATGATACACATTCAAAAAAAGAGTGAAAATGATTTTTTTATGACTATTTACATAACTGCTTAAATAAGCTGAGCTTTTGTATTACTGTGTGGGCTCTGTTACATAAAATCATGCATAAACAAGTGATTATTCCTCCTTTCGATGGAAATTTAGGTCAAAAGGTTAACATACTAAAGAGACAATAAGACTGACCGTGTTGAGCTTCTCCTTCAGTGTCTGGATCTGAGGCTTGACCTGCTGCAGGAGGCTCTCCACTCGTTCGTTGCAGCAGATGGGACCACAGGGAGGCCCTGGAGGGCAAAACATACCAAACATGAGTCACTTAAGAGAATTATGGTTCATTTGGGCTTCACCTTGGCTGGAGGATTTCCTTCTCATACACATTTTATAAAAAGGTGAAAGCGTAAGTCTGCTCAGAAGCTGGATGTTTGAGTTTCACTGTGGAGAATGATGTGAAAATATTTTTTGGTGCCAATCACACAGAACTCCACTGGCACTGCATAGTATCATCATTCATATGAATAATCCAATTTCCTTTGCGTTCAATCAGCAGGTTGCTTTATCACTTCTCATCATCATCTCTGTCTTTGTCTTACCTGAGTCTTCGTCCTCTTTATCGCTGTCCTTGTCTTTCTTCCCCTCCTTTGCCTCCTTCTGCAACACAAGAACAGAAGGGAGCAGGTCAAAGAGTTTTCACTGCCTATTAATCTTTCAGACAGCTCACCCATGTGCTTTCTTCTGTGCTAAATGAAGATGTCAAGTGTTGGATTCTCTTTGATATTAAAGAAATGTAACCTGGTCCCAGCAGTCCCTGCTCCTTGCACTTGGCTCTTTATTGCAGTCCAACAGCGTCAAGTTGGTTCCCGAGAGTTACTGCATGATCCCAAATATACTTGAAATTCATTTTTCCTCTCATAAAAGCCATGACACCGGCAAAGTTACACTCTTTCCTCCTCTAAATCCATTCATGCAATGTCTCAGAAACTGCCAAAATTGAGGGTTAAAAGGGTTTTTAAAAAAATCTTATTTTGAGTGACTTTTCGGCTTCTGCTTGTCATCTACTCCTTACACAGGTCTCCTTTGAATGGAAGTCTAGTAAAAGTGTATTATTTCATATTTTATATTTAAATAAAAAATAAACACATGATTCATAGCAGCTTCAGGTGTTTTGTTTTAAAATCACTTGATATAAAAGGCCTACTCACTGCCAATTTGTAAAACACCCCTTGGAAATTGCAGAATTATTGGTTACCATGGTAACTAGGGACTCAGTTTCAGTGTTATGCCTTGATATAATATGAAACGCTAAATATAAACCCTTGGCTGAGGACCCCAGTGGAGAGGCTTTATGCAGCACTCCTGAATAAATTCAAAGGTTTGGAAAATGAAAGACTTGCTATTATAAAACCTGTTACATTTATATAATCTGGCACTGGTATTTACTTTCCATCAACCTCTTTAACCCTCTGGGGTGTTTTCTTAATTTGGCAATTACCTCAACATATAAAACTCTTAACAGGTAGTAAGAGTGCAGTCTCGCCACAAAATCTATACTCTACACTGCTTCCATTTATTTTGACTCCTTCAAACTGACAAGCTTACATCAGATTTTCAGACAGTAATGTGTCTCCTACCTCCTCCTTCCTCTTGCGTTTGGCCTCCTCTTTAGCTGGGTCTGGTATCGGGATATCCAGCGGAGCCTTCAAAGAGGCCAGGTCATCGCAGTTGAATGATGTCTGAACAGCAAAGCGGAGCAAAAATAATCAATAACCTGCTTTTTCTGACTGAGCTTTTCAAGGATTTGCAGATACTTTAACAAGTCAAGATATCCCACAGAGAAAGATGTACTTAAAGGAATATTATGCAGGATTTGTTGGTTTCTGTTTGTAAACAATCAGCTTTCAAAGTTGGACCCTCCTCCTCGACTCAATGAGTGAGTGAGACTTAGAGCAGCGGTGGCTGAGCGAGCTAGAGAGTGAATGAAGACAGCGAACAGCACTGGTGAAAACAAAACTGTGAATCAGATACATAAAACTTTATTTTATGATTGTCTCACGGTGGTTATGTTCGAAAGCACAAATAAACACGCCCATGCCTCTGCACAACCCTGTAGGAAGGTTCTGTAATGCTGGATTTTGTGTGAATGCAGAGCTTTGTCTTCTGCTCTGGCCTCTCTGCTGTGTGTGTGTGTGTGTGTGTGTAGCTCAGCCCCGCCCTCGGTCAAGTAGACACAGAGATCTGTTGCTCTTTATACATCAATGACACAGAGACAGAGAGCAGAGGAGAGATACAGTGATGTAACCAAGCACCCAGAAACAGTGGTGAAGCCAATTTCACATCATGGCCAAACTGTGGAATTACCACTTCCGGGTTTGACAAGGGGACCCCCACATTAAATCATAGAAAAAAGATTGCCTGTAAAAGTGGGAACATTTTTTTTAATGTCACAGACCCTGTGAAATGACTCATTTCACTATGAGTATTTGATCAATTAAATCATTTTATCCTCATGCAAGTTAGTTGAAGGACCAAACCTAAATTAGCAGTCTCGACTAGCAGACGTTTCTAATGAGAATGCTCTGTGTGCCGCTGGGGCAACTTTCATAGGAATGAACGGGGCCCCAGCTCCAATGCTGTATACAGGTCACTTAATACATTCATGGATTGAGTGCCCTGGTAGCTGAGTAGTTACTGCACATGCCACATTGTAGCATAACATCCCTGGTTCTAATCCAGCAAGGGACCTTTGTTGCATGATTTACCCATGTGTCTCTCTCCTCTTGTTTTCTGTTGGCCTTTTCAGCACTAAATAAAGGCAAAAAAAAATGCCCAAAAAAATAATCCATGGATGTAACATGATTGCTACACTAGGAAATCTGACCTCACATCCTGTGGTCAATACACCCACTGTGCTCAGATCACCCAACAGTGTCCCAAACACAGAGGGCAGGGTCTCTGCAGATACACCGCTACACACTTCTAGTAGGCCATAAGTGATGATTAAGAAGGATTACTTTTGTATGAGTCCATATATTGTGATTTAGGGAAATCCTGCATAGTATATCTTTAAGATTACAGAGTATAATTATATAAAATCTCATCCAATGAAATCCCATAAGAAAGGACAGATTAGTAGTAATGGACCATGAGATGACCCCGAATGACCACAGTTTGACTAATACAGACACAGTTTGATACCTTCAGCAGCATCTGCAGCTCTTCAATCTTCTGAGGGAAAAATTTTAAGACCAGCTGTTCTGCCTGTTGTTGTTTTAAGGAAAAAAAGAAAAAAAAGCAGAAGAAGTATTATTACCATCTGAGTGCACCCTCAGTTTTAATCAATGTAATAAACTTAAATTTAAGAGATAAATGACCTCTTTGGTGAGCTTCTGGTTGAAGTCATCCACCTGGAAGGAAAAGATAACATGATTAAATGACGCTTTCATGTACTCCACATCACACTCAACAGGCCATGTAGCAGCTAATTATACCTGCTCACCTCATGTGACCCCTACTTGTCAAGACAAGCACTTACGTGGATTCTGGCTCACCTGTTAGTCTAACTGATAACTCAACACGGTGCATGAGACGAAATACAGTTCAAATGTTGGTGGAAAACGCAGTTATAAATCATAGCAGCAGACATGTCGTGCTCACCTGTTTCTTCGACGCGAGGCGAATATCTACAGCAGCCATTTCGACTCTGAGGATGAGAAGTTATTAGACTGAGTTTAAAAAAGCTTTTCAGCGTTAGCAGAACAGTAAAAAACAACAATAAACAATGATAAATGTGTAATTCAATGCCGCGCAACACGCAGCGAAAATACTCACAGTTACTCAGCATAAAAAGTGAAAATGAAAGTAAAGCATTGTTCCGTACTTTCCAGTTTGATATCAAGCAACGTTGTTGCATTGTGGGAACTGTAGTTTTTAAGAATAGTTAAGCATTTCTCATAACAAGAGCACTGACGGGAAACATGGAAGACATCCTCACTGTCATGACATGCTGTTTCTGAATATCTTTTTATGTGAGAATAAAGTGGGTCAAAAAGAAAAAAAAAGTGTCAAATAGCAATAGCAAATAATTTTTATAAAATTGTGCTACTTAGCCTAGGTGTAGGGCTTCATGAGAATTGGGGACAATGTATTGTAAATAAATATTGTCGTGAATCATACTTTATTTTCAGTACTTTGATTGATCGTGAAATGATTCTACATTGAGCTACTGATTAATAATCAACAGGTGTGCAGCATCACTTGATATACACGACCTACAGTAACATCTGTTTACATCAAAATAACCCATAAACCCTGATCAAGTTATCAAATGTGTCATTCCACTAGATATAATTCACATTTTGTAAATGACGCCTTCCCCATAAATGATCATATATTGCAGCCGCTCCTGTAATATGTGAATTTGTCCACTAGATGGTGCAGCTGTTCTTAGTGTTCTATGACAAACTACAGGAAAAAGGTTATTATAAACAACACTTGTGTCAGTTTATTTTTTTTTTCTAAATCACATGCTCACATGAACAGGTGTATGAACCAGTTTTAATGAAGATTCTTCATAGTAAAAAGCATTCAAGATGCTTCTGTGATAATTTCAGTAGAGCCTTTCTCAGTTTACTTATTTAAATTGCAATAATGATTTGATTGAAAAAGACAAATGGCAGGCTCCTGCTACGAGCAGCAGGAAAGCTCCAAAAACCTGAGGACAACATGTGCTTTCATGTAGTGTCTCATGGACTCTTTCATTAGGAGCTGCGTGGACAAACCTAGGTCGATCCAGTGCAGTCAAAGCTTAAAACAAATACAGGATCCCAAGTGGACAGATAGGACGTCAGAGCCTCCCATTGTAAACAGAATCATGGTCACCTGCAGTGCTGCATGCTAACATACCAGTGTAGGCTACTCTGTGTCATAGCAGATTCACACTGTATCAAGTTAACTCATCTTGTATATTGGCTGATTAATCACATCAAGTGATAAACAGAGTCCAAACAGATCTAATCACTTGGATGACAGTGGTTAAAATGGGCGATAACTCGCAAAATGTAGAGTTTATGTAGTATAATGCAGTGAAAGACAATAACAGGTCACTCATCAGAGGCACGGTATTATTCAAGGTTGGATCCAAAGGGCAAAGGGTGCACTTGTTTGCCGTGCAAACAACATTAGTTATTGATTCTACAGTTTGATTGAGTGAGTGATTAAAATCTGCAGTGTGTTATTCATTTCAGGGTGGCTGTTGAGAAATACTGGGGATAAAGGTCACACACACACATACACATGCACACACACTCCACAGTTACACACTGACCATATTAACTGGATGCAGAGTGACTGAACAAACAGTATAGAGTGATAGGTTATAAAAAGTTTAAGAGCAATTAGGTGTCTCTTTAATCACTTTAAGATCTGACTGTGACAAATGTTTATACCTGGACTCTTTAACCTCATCAAGATCTATTGTAAATTGCTTTATACAAAAGCAGCTCGTAATGAAAAGTGAAGTTAAGTTTCTTTGCAGCCATTTCACAGCAAACTTAATTAATATTCATTGTTAAGACCTAAGTAGTTACAGTAAACTGCTGTCTGGGTTATTAGAAAGTTGCAGCCTACATTGCACATCATTCTGACTGAGAAAAGCTAAAAAGGCTACTATGCCATTTGAAAATAGCTGAAGAACATTTTAAACACCTTTAAATAATATGATATATTGTGTAAAGAAACTATTTTAAAGGTAATCCTAGAAGGACATATTTAAGCCTGCAATCTTATTAGTGTCAGGCATTGATTTTGTCATTTCACCCTCAGCAGAATAACCAGCAGCTGATGAAAATACTTTTAAACACACCTCAAACCGCAGTTCAGTCTATGATCTAGTAACAGGATAGCAAAAAAGCCTGATTTATATCGATTTCCAAATTAGTCACTGCAATAATCTGATGGCTCTTGGAACCAAATGTGACGCAAACTTGAGGAGTCATATTAATCTATCATGAGAAAGCATTTTGGGTTGTGCTTCTAAATATCTAAAACTCTTAACTCACTTTGTTGCACAGCACTTATTCAGCATGAACCAGCCGCTTGATTAATTAGTAGATCATTGACAGAGATAATGATTCTGAATTAAGGCAACTAGACTTTGACTGTATAGATTTAAGTTATACTAATGTTCAGTGTGTATGAACTCCCATTTATATGATTGTTTTCTACTTATTCCTGCAGGTCTATTTCTATTTAACTTGTGTCATTTATATTGTTTAGACTGTTTAATGGTGGTTGTTTGCCTTTTAAACACAGGATGAGACTTGACATCAAATAGATACATATGGCTGTGACCTTTAACAGACAGTAAGAACTTCTAAAAGCCAAAAGTCACACCTCGGTACACTAAAAATCAAATAACAGCAAGTCAAACAGTCTTCAGTTAATCGATTAATGATGTCACAGCTTTTAATGGTGTCTTTTAGGTTTGTTTTTTGTTTTTTGCCAGCAGCTGCATTTCTGAATGCTCTCTTTCATAACCACGGGTTGCAGTCACGGGTAGTTTGCATGTATGCATTTATTCATAGCGAATGTGTGTGCTTGTGTGTTTGTTGTCCATATGCTTTGGGAGTATCTTTGGTTGGCTGCTGACTCTGCACACCCTATCAGAGTACATGAGACAGGAAGGTTGAAGATTGACCAGACATACTGTCTTTATCTCCTATCTAGAGTATATTCTACTGTCCACTGTCCCCACCCTTTTACTTCCCCTCTCTCACATAGCTTGTGTGTGTGTGTGTGTGAGCAACCCCTCCCCCAATTCCCAGAGAAAGAAACATTAACAGGAAACTCAGCATTTAAATAACAGACACACTCGATTGGCCTACAAAGTCAGAATAAGTAATACATCTCCTGCTGGATCATGTCTGAAAGTCAAAACTATTTCAGTCACACAACTGGTTCATCAAAAGAGATAATTACAGCAAGAATTACAGAGCCCCTCAGTGGGAAACTTCACAGCATATTTTGGCAACAAGGGTAAATGGCTTGAAATTTGAGCACAGAAAATGATGTAACATGATGTCAAATGTTGCAAAGACTTGAATTGCTTCTGGAGGTGAAGATTTTAAGCTTTTTGATTTAACGTGAGCCAGTTTGTGTCTTCTTCTGGAATAGTTTATCAATCAGCAACGACTTTGATAGTTGATTAAGCATTCAAGTCATTTCTCAAACAAAAATGCCATTGTGCTGATTGTGAGGATTTGCTGCTTTTATATGTCTTCAGTGACAGGAACATGTATACTTTTAAGGTTCTGGATGTCAGCTTAGAATCAGGGTTTATCTGTGTGAAGCCTTTTTTCACAAAGTGAAATTGTTAATCAATAAATAGAGAAAGTACAGAGCAGACGGATAGGTAATGGAAGTAATCGTCAGCTGCAGCTCTAAACTGATAGAAAAGCAACTTGTATTTTACCACATAAAAATTCAAGTAAAAAAAGGATTGCAACTTCTCACTGACTCTATTTTGACAATCAGTTGTTACATATACTACAAATATATAACAGAAAAAACAGTTCATATCAGCTTTTTATTCTTTTGCTATCAGCTACATTTAAATTATATAAATATACTACATTTTAGGATGCTATAATCTACATGAAACCCTTAGCCTGGTAATACAGAGAGCAGATTGCAAGAACTAACATTATAACACCCACCAACTTGTTGCATGACTGAAATTCAGCAAGGACAAGGTGTGTAGAAGGAGTGCAGGCAAACAGATAATGAAATCATCTGTTGACAGACTTACTGTCATGCCTGAAACCCCCCTAGCTTGTTCTATTTGTTTTGTTTTATTTATTTTTTGGTGATAGGAGTGGTAGGGGCAGGGTGGATGTATTTCCGTGCAACTGATCGTATTTCCGGGTTGTGCCTGAATGGATTTTTTTTTTTCTTTCTCTATTTGTACAGAAGTGCTCGGCGGTGCATAAACTGTGGAAACTTGCATCAGCCGAGAGGAGCAGAGCCGGCCGGTCTATGCGTGGTCAGGAGGAGAGAAAACACAACAATATGGACACAACCTGCGGAGATTATAGGATATTTAAACTTTGAAACAACAGCAGCAGCAGCAGCCTCCTCCTCTCCTCCTCCTCCTCCTCCTCTTCCTCCTCCTCTTTCTTCTCCTCCTCCTGTGTGTTGCTGAGCTGTGTTAAACTAACTTCATGAAGCCGGTTTGACTCAGGGACACTGTGTTCGTGCAGCAGGACATCACACACTTACATCAAGCTGCATGTGTGTGAATGAGCAAAGTGCAAGGTCCCCTCAGAGCACAGATATGAGCCGTGGACAGCTCTAGCTCCTCTCTTCACCGCTCCAGATAACTTTCTATGTGCCTTTTTTAACACTTTTGTTTTTTATTAGCTTCTTTTACTTTTTGCACCGAACATGTCGTGCCTTTTGCTGGGAGTTATACGAAGGTGAGTCAGTGTGATTTGTGTGTGTGTGTGTGTATTTTCCGATTAAATGGTGATTTTTGCTCCTTGAACGCAACACCGACGGTACATTTCATTGTGCTGATGATTTCAGACTATAGACTGATACAGCTTGCATGTGTCAATCCTATATATTTTTTGACTGCTTCAGTTTGCACACTAAAGGCCATCCATGCAGCTTGTTTTTTAAAAAAATATTTAAAATAAAAGTGTGTGAATGTCTAAAATACGTTGAGGACACATTTCTGTAACATTTCCCCCACTTTTCTGAACATGTTTTACATGCACAATGAGATTTAACACAAGATTGCATCAATTTGTCTCCAGATTGAATAAGAATACACAATATGTATGTTCTTTAATCAGCTGGTCCAGAGATAAAGCATCAATCATGTCAATGCCAGTATTCATTCAGTATTTTTATATAGTATAGAACAGAAATCTGATTGTGAAATCATTGCCAGCCTGCTGCTATGCTTACTGCTGCCAGAAACTTGTCAAACTTGATCTCAAGAGAAACTCTTCTCAGATCAGATGATACTTTAGTAAAATGTGAAGGTGACTTCATAGATTGCGTGAAAGTGATTTAAAGGCAATCATCAGTCTTGCTTTCTAACCTTTTCCCTTTCCAGGCTTTGTGGTGATACCACATCACACAGGGAAACTGGAGTAAATGTGAGCACAGTGGCAATGTGTCTGTGTGTGTGTGTTTTTTTTTAAATTCTAATGTTCTTATTAAGGCATGCATGTGAGTGACACCATGGCCAAGGCATGTGCGTTTAGCAACAGTAAGCTCATGTTCCTGAGCATTTTGTTTGTGTTTCTGCTTGAGAGATTGGTAATGTCTGGAGTCATGGCTCCTCTATTTGCCTGAACGTCCTGGAGCATGTTCCGTGTACCACCCCCCTTCCAGTGTACTCACTGTACCGTACGTGTGTGAGGCTAATGTATGTAGCACGTGTGCATGTTCTAAGTGATACTCTGGCTGGCCTGGGCTTCTTTTGTAGACTCTGCCCCTTGAAGAGACTGTAGACCAGGATCAGGCAGAGCAAGCAAAGTGGGAGTGTAGGCGTTTCTGCCTGTGATGGGTGAGGATTGGCTAGCTGATTTGGAGGTGTGTTTGCAAGAAAAATACTCCAACCAGGGGAAGGGACACCCATCAAAAGAGAAAAAAAAGATGTACTGCTGAGATAATCGCATGTAAAAAGTTTTACAGATGAGTGATGTTTCAATCAATGCTGGTCAAATGGAGGCATGCTTGTGCTCATCAGGTATGGGGGATGGGGTGAGGAATGGGGAGACAAAAGGAATGAGGGCAATGAATGAGTGGGAGGGGGGCATTGGGAGCAAAGTTCATCAGCAGGATTTATAGCCTTTTTTAATGCAAAGAAGGAAAAATAGAGATGCTGATCACATCCAGCCCTCAAACAATCAAATCATTTTAAAAGTCAATCCAGTTCATCTGCTGATGGTCCTAATCACACTGGAGATAATATTCAGCACCACCTGAATGGTTACAGTAATTAGTGGCATGACAGTGGATGATTGGGAGCATATGTAATTGATTTAGTGTGTGGGGGAAAGAGCCTAAAGCACTATGGAGGTGATTTAAGGAGCATAGTTCTTCTAATATCACAGATAAGACTGAAAAAAAGTGTTTTTATTCTTTGGTCTTCTGAGGTTAAAAGTCAATCTGGGGTTCTGTTAGACAGTAACACTGTTCATTTAGTTCCCCTTCAGCTGATCGTCCGTTTATCAGTTCAGATCGCAGTCGAAGTTTAAATTCTCTAAAAACTGCTCATTTCTCAGAGCAGGTGCAGAGAAAAAAAACAAACTATCTCACAACTGAAATTTCCCAATTGAATAATTATGATGGCAGGTATTGATGCACAATGCGGAAAAAATGTGAACATGAAATCTCAGAGTTCAAGTCTTCAATTGGAGAGAGAAAAACTGGCATGACTGATAATGCCCATTAGCTACAGTTGCACTTTGCATTTTGTGCTTTTTTCTCTCTCAGATAAGCACACACCTTTGGGGTTCAGCGTCTTGCTTAATGGTCTGAAAAACGGACAGAAGGAGTGTGGGTTGAAATCACCACCAGCGTTACGATTAATGAATGACGTGCTCTTCCTCCTGAGCTACAGACACCACCAAAAGTGTATGTGAAATCCAAACTGCTGTCAATATCACAGAAGGACAATAAAAGGACACTTTGAGCTTACATTATTTCTCTCACTGTATGTTGAGTCTGCATTTCCAGCACAAACCAGACTTGTGTTCATGATTAATTGCTCCCACATCAGGGGTTACACAACTGGCACAGTACTGATCACCTGTAGAGAGGGAGTTTGATCCCTCAGGCTGGCGTCAGATTTTCACTGTCAAGTTACATGTTATCTGCTTTTCTCACTGAGCATCTCAGTGTGCCTGCCGTACTTTGTACACTGCGTGATGTAGGAATAATGACACACGCAATGCGGCTAATTGGGAGCCGCGTGCCAGCACTTAATAGGACAACCGCGTCGCTGTCTTTGAACAGCCAAAGTGGAAGAGTGTGATTTGTATTCCCAGTTGAACTGATTTTAGACTGGAGGTGGAATGTGGGTCAATTTATGGTTGAAACAACACATTTATCCATACATTGAATTTGAGGGACACATGATATAAATCTGTCATCTCTCTGCAGAGTTCATCAGGGGTCATAAAACAAAGCGCATTCACACATTGTCCACTGTCCATTGTCCAACCACTGTTAGCAACCAACAGGAACACACTCACACATACACACAGTCCTGTGTTTTAAAAGCTTATGTAGCTGCAGCCCTCTCAGTGGCTTGCGTTTGTGAATATCATGCTGCTAACAAACAATAGGCCGGCCCCCTGCATGCCTCTCTCTCTGTGGAGAAGTCCGTTTTAAGGCTCTCAGGTTGCACTAACCACCCCGGGGCAGCAGAGGCATCACATTGTCACTACTGTCACATGAAAAGCCCACAACTCCAATTTGAGGCCTTTTGTTAAAAGTGATGGTGTTGCCAAGTGCTCTTTTGTGGCCTTTAAAACTCCATTAGTATCCACTGGTGTGAAAAATTGAATGGGTATGAATGGTTATTAAGCATCAGTGAATATGAAATGGTACAAATGACAGGCATTAATTAGAATCAGGGTTAAAGAAAACATAAATTACTTGGATAAAATATTTTTTCAGATGGACAGAATGAATGAATGAATGTAGCATTAGGTGATACAGCACAGGACTGTCAGGCTATCAAATACATTTTTTGTGTGTATCTTATTTGGGAAAAAAACTGTGTGGCAGGTCTGGCTGGAAAATATCTTTGCACAATGAACTCCACACAATGGAAAGAAGACTTGATTAGTTGATAAGGGTTGTCTGTATTGTAGATGTTTCAGTCAGTTCTATTTGTGTAGGGTTACACCCAACCCAGCCACAGGGCACTGTAAATTTAAATTGCCTCACTGATCCTCAGCTAGTAACAGCCTCCCTCTGGTCAGCTGTTAAGGGTCAAAAAAGTAACAGATTATTTAATGCCCTCTTCTCTTTCAGGCGGGGTGGCGTTGGGGCAAGTGTTGGGGTTCGGTCCCTGGCCTCCATCCCTTCGCTGCCTCCGGCAGTGGCAGAGTTTGTCAAGGGAGCAGTGGAAGAGTGCAAGCCCAGCAGTGTGCATGTGGTTACGGGGACGCCAGAGGAAACGGCCAACATCCTGGCAGGCCTGGAGAAGGAAGGGATGGTCAAGAGGCTTCCCAAATATGATAACTGGTACGAGCTTTGCATTTGCATACTTGAGTGCAATGCATACACAAACTACAGCAGATATTTAGGTGTATACATTAGTGTATATATATTGTTATATATGTCTTGCTCTGTTTGGCAGCTGGCTGGCACGTACAGACCCAAAGGATGTGGCTCGGGTGGAGAGCAAGACAGTGATTGTGACCAAGAACCAGAGGGACACCATTCCCATCCCTGCCGGAGGCATGAAGAGCCAGTTGGGCAGCTGGATGAGTGAGTCGGACTGGCAGAAAGCCAGAGAGGAGCGCTTCCCCGGCTGCATGACAGGTATGTTGGTCGAAATTAAATGTCTGTACATTGTTGCATGAGAGAACATGTTTGATCTTTTTCACATGATTTTGACATCATCATACATTCAAGTGGTAATCATTTCATGTAGTGTACATACAGTATGTCTACTGTTAAATATTCTGAATATACCATGAAGAAAATGCGTCTGAGGAAGGGGTCAAAAGTCATGGAATCACGTGGAAACTATGGTCACTTTTTAGACTCAGAACAGAACAAAAAACGGGTGTAATAGGAATGTATTGCAATTTAAACTCACATTTAAAAACTGTTTTTTTGTGACTTCAAATCAAAATGAAAACATATTGCAGATGAGTTGAATCACCACAAATGTCATCCAACTCTACAAAAAAGATCCCAACACATATTTAGCCTTCTTTTTATTCTTTAGTTCTTAAATGTGGTTATATTAAGAATTTGGTGCCTGACAGTCTGTCATTTTTGCCTCTCCTCCTCTCTGTAGGTCGGACCATGTATGTGATTCCCTTCAGTATGGGTCCAGTGGGCTCTTCTCTGTCCAAATATGGTGTCCAGGTACTGACTCTGCTCCTCAAAACTTTACACTCTGAAAAACAGGGTCTCTCTTAGGATATGATTTAGAGTAGCATTAGGCTTAAATGAGCCTTTTAATGATGCCGGACTTAATCAGATATTCATTGTGTAGTGCACATGAACACATCCCAGTAGTGTGGCGATATAAAAGGTCTTAAAGGCTGGTGAAGAAAGACTTAATAAGAAAGAATAATAGTTTTCTCACTATTGCTGGAAAAAAGAGATCTTGTCTTTTATCATTGTTTTATAAAGTGATAAGTCAGTGCATTATATAACAGTGCTTCTTTTATCACTATGAATCACTGTGATTTATGATATACTTTAATAAATTAAAATAAATGTTATGGTTATTACTCACTGGAAGGCTTAGTTCAGAGAAAAGGGTGATAAAAATGATGTTTTCCTTTTAAGGTGACCGACTCGCCATACGTGGTGGCCAGCATGGGCATCATGACACGAATGGGCACCCCGGTCCTGAACAAACTGTATGAAGGCGAGGAGTTTGTGCGCTGTCAACACTCTTTGGGACGGCCTCTACCCCTCAAAGGTACAAATCCCAACAGCGTCAAACACATTCAATTACTGCTTTGTGTCATTATTTTAGTAAGCTTTACACATTCTCTTCCCTTCCTCTTTTCCCTCTGCAGCCCCTCTGGTCAACTCATGGCCGTGTAACCCAGAAAAGGTGCTGATATCTCACCTGCCCGACTCCCGGAAGATCATGTCCTTTGGCAGCGGCTACGGAGGAAACTCTCTCTTGGGGAAGAAGTGCTTCGCCCTCCGCATCGCCTCCCGCATTGCCAAGGATGAAGGCTGGCTGGCAGAGCACATGCTGGTGAGAATGCAGGCTGATACATTGTGATTGTGGCCTGTTAGAAAATAATTCTGGTATGGTGAACTTGAGAACTAACTGGAGGGTCAGTTCTGGGAAAATGATACACACAACAAATAAACCAACTTAGCTGGCAGTGTGTAACAGTGTAACAGTTGCCTCAAGCCTCCTCCTGACGCCTGACAAATTCCCACATACCATCATCATCATAACCATCGTCATCATCGTCATCATTGGTTTATCAGTTATCTTTGTTAAAACCATACAAATATCAACATTTTTAACTATAATCAGATGAGAAATGCAAATATATTTTATAATAATAATTGTTTTTATGTAATTTGTGACACAATATTTCATCCTGGGATGTGATTTTTATTTAGGTTATAGACTTTGGCTTGTTTGCAATGGTAAATCAGTACTGTATGGTTCCAGTAGTACCTATAGCTTGTTTAGGGCTTATATGCATATGACCTGAATTTGAGTAAGGCTTATATTGGGTTCTGAATTTTGTATTGCTGTATTGTCTGTTTGTATTGTTTCTATCATCCTGTTCAGGGATTCCAGATGTAAATTAGCTTCAAATCGGATGCAAAACATCTCCTCTCTTAAGATTGCATATAGACGCAAGATGGTGTGTTTTCAAAATCTTCATTCACCGCCCTCTCCTCTCTTCAGATTTTGGGTATCACCAACCCTCAAGGAGTGAAGCGTTATGTTGCTGCAGCGTTCCCCAGTGCCTGTGGTAAAACCAACTTGGCCATGATGAAACCATCTCTGCCAGGCTGGAAGGTGGAGTGCGTGGGAGATGACATTGCATGGATGAAGTTTGACAGCCAAGGTGAGAGGGAGGAGACTCACTCTGCTGCTCCATATGCAATATAGTGAATCTGATCTCATTTATTTGACACATCTGTCTCCACAGGTAAACTGAGAGCCATCAACCCAGAGAACGGTTTCTTCGGTGTGGCTCCAGGTACTTCGGACAAGACCAACCCCTACGCCATGGCCACCATTGCCAGAAACACTGTGTTCACCAATGTTGGCGAGACCAGTGATGGAGGCGTGTGGTGGGAGGGTCTTGACCCCCCTGCTGCTGGTACCACACTTACAGACTGGCACGGCAAAACCTGGAAGCAAGGTAACGTCAGCTTGGACTGTACAGGCCTTAAAAATACACTAATATTAAATGTCCTTGTGGTCCAGAGACGCAGATGATGATTTGATTTCACCTTGAAGTCACTAATTAACATTTATGAGCATTCAGCAGTTTTTAATGATGACATTTTAGCATGACTCATGTTTGTTTCTTTGCCAACATAGACATCTCATCCCAACAGGTCTAATTATTAGAGTCAGTGTATACAGTGCCATCTAGTGGTGAGCTTCAGTAATGCCATTTTCAGTCAATCAATCTGTCAATTAGTCTTTATTTATATAGTGTCAAATCACAACAAAAGTCATTTCAAGGCACTAAAAAAATTTCTTGAGACTTTGAAAAAAAAGAGTGACCCAAAGATCACCACATACAATATGTGAATAACATTTAAATGTCCATATGGTGTCTGTTCTGTAGGAGTCTTATTGGCCAAATGACTTTGCTTTAAAATAATATATGTTGATGTTTGGACCAAATTGTCATTTCCTCTTTGTAAACAGGCAGCTCAACTCCATGTGCCCATCCCAATTCCCGCTTCTGTGCGCCAGCGGCTCAGTGTCCCATCATCGACCCCCTGTGGGAGAGCGACGAAGGTGTTCCCATCGATGCCATTATCTTCGGTGGCAGGAGGCCAGAAGGTTGGTGCTGTTCTCACCTAATTATACACACATTTCTCCAAATAGACACACACATTATTTGACATTTACACACATTTTTTTGTTGTTTTGGGTATTTTGCTTTTAGTTGATAATGAGGGTTTAAATACAGACAGGAAACTGGGGGTGGGGGGATGTGGTATGGTATGCAAGACACATTATAGCCTCTTCATAATGCTGCACAATACTGATGTTGTCTTTCATATCTTACAAATTTGTGTCATTACATCAAAGTCTTGAGTGATGTAGTTGTGCAATAAACATGATATAATGTTGACATTGTCAGGAGTTCCTCTGGTCTACGAGTCATTCAACTGGCAACATGGAGTGTTTGTTGGAGCCGCAATGAGATCTGAGGCCACGGCAGCTGCTGAGCATAAAGGTACAGTCACACACACACACACACACACACACACACACACACACACACACACACACACACACACACACACTTGATTTTCAATGGCTGTAATTATTTTTGTGTGGATTTATCATTCTAAAAATGCAATTTCTTTACTTGTCATTCTTAGACTCATCACCAAAATTACAAAGTGTTTAATATTTCTTTCCAGGCAAGAGTATTATGCACGACCCGTTTGCCATGCGGCCATTCTTCGGGTACAACTTTGGCGACTACCTTGCTCACTGGCTGAGCATGCAGAACCGAAAGGCCCCCACTCATCTTCCCAAGATCTTCCACGTCAACTGGTTCAGAAAGAACCCTGCGTCCGGCGCCTTCCTCTGGCCCGGCTTTGGCGAAAACGCCCGTGTGCTGGAGTGGATCTTCAAGCGCTGCAGCCGAGAGAGAGAGGACGAGGGTGCTAAGAAGAGCATTGTCGGCTGGCTGCCAGAAAATGGCGCCATTGATACTAAAGGTCTCGGTAGCAACGTAGACATGGGTGCTCTGTTTGACGTGCCCAAGTCTTTCTGGCAGAATGAGACCAAGGAGTTGAGAGCATACTTCACCCAGCAAGTTGGAGCCGACCTGCCCGCTCAGGTGGAGGCCGAGCTGAAGGCGCTGGAGGACAGGGTGCACAATTAAAACCTTACTGACCTCAGAAACAGAGAGAAAGTCACTGATGACAGGATAACGATCATTAGGGTGCAATCACAGCCAGTGGCTGGGTTTACATACAAGGAGAATTTAGTTCAGAGAGGGTTTGCTGATAAATCCCCACTATCAAACTTTCTCTGTGCATGAAAACTCAGCCAGTGACTCCTTCCTTTCTCTTTTATGAAGAGAAATCGGTTCATAATGTAATGTCACAGGTGGTATGAGAGGGGAAACTAATAATCTACAATACAACATCTACCTTTGTGTCACTACTTCACGCTAACACTGCAACACTGAAGGACTAGTGCTGGGTTGTTGGTTTATCAAACGTGTCATGTAGAGACGCTAATGTCACTCAACCACCATGGTGCACAATCAATATGGCCTAGCAGTGCCTTCGAGACATTTAACAATACAGTGTCCAGGCTGCTAATGTTTACAGGCTGAAACCCAAAGATCTTTTTTTTTTATGGCAAAAATCTGACAAGTTTTAAAATTTGTATTCATTAAGAGGTTTTAAGTCAGTTTTAGCACCAGCTCTTTTAATTCACTATTGTCCTTTATTTTTTAAATTGAGCTTTATAACTAAAAAACAACCATCAAAGATCCATTACCTACTCAATACATTGTAGCAGGTTTCCATTGTGGCCCAGGATCACTATGCTTAATTCATTTAGCCACTTTTGTAATGTTTGTGATTAGACTGTATGATTTCAGATGATGTTTACACACAATATGTGAAATGTTGGACCAATAAATGCGACTGAGATTACTAGGTATTTTTAGAAGTTGTATGCAAAGGTTTTTATTAACGTGCAATGAATAAATATCTTAAAATGCAATTTTGTTCATTTTTGCTGTTATTAAATACAAATGAATATGAAAAAGGTAATGTACAAGAAAATGGGACATAACAGATGAACATTTATCATTCATATTATCTTGTAATGCACTGTTAATATGTGTGCAGAACTGCTACATTCATTACATTCTTTAAGGCTAGATCCCTATTTAAAGACCTTGATTTTCACCTTAGCTAGGTGACATACAGTGGTCCTTCAGCTCCAAGGAGACTTCAACTCGGGCTCAGAGGACAATCTGGTTTACACTGAAAAAACTTTTAAAAAAGACCAAACATACCGTATAAAAATGAAGGTGAGATGGATCAAGGTGCGTCCCTGGTTGTTTTGTGTGCACAGACGCAATGACATGAACTCCAGAGGTTGTGGCATGTGGGAATAAAGTGCATTTGCTTCCAGTTCATTGGTTCAGATGAGAGAAATGCCCGTTCTGTTCAAAGGGTAGTGTCATTTCCATCAGACAATTATTTCCCTAATTTTTTAATAATTGCAGTGAGGTAACTAAACTTGTACTGAATAGCTGGTTCAATGTTATTTTAATTCACAGTAATTAATACAAGAATCAATTTAAATCTGCATTCATATTTTTGGCCTCTTGGGTGCAGCAGAACATAGTGTTAACACAATTTTTCAAGTCTGTCTTAAAGCAGCGGTCAGGTGACCATATGAACAATGAAAGAAGTTTTCCTTGCTGCAATCATCTCATGTTCATACTGGCTATTAAAAGATCTCCTTCAAATGTGCTGTCAGTGTAAGTGATGGCCAAAATCCATAGTGTGTCCACACAGCCATTTTGTGCAGAAATATATTTAAAAGTTGATCTGAAGCATATATAAGGCTTCAACAGTCTGAGTTGGTCATATTAAATGGATATCTGCCACAATCTGCTATATTAAACCTTAACTGGAAATGTGTTTACCTGGCTGAAGAGCTGTGGGAAAGATAGAGGAGGGAGAAGAAAGCAGGAAAGGCAGAGGGGGGATAGGAGAGAGGGTGGGGTAGGGATGAGAGTTGGAGGTTAGGATAAACCGTCTCTATATCTTTTCCTCGTTTTCTTTCTGTTCATTTCCTTTCTTTTCCTCTTTTTGGTTAAGTTTCTTTTCCTGCTTCTCCTTTTTTTGTCTTTATGTTTCTTTTTCCTCTTTTTCATTATGTTGCTTTTTCTGTTTGTTCAGTTTCAGTTGCCAAGATGGAGCCGTCTTTCAGCCTCTGGGAGAGGTTGTTCTTCCCTCTTCTGAGAGACAGGATTTTAATCTCTTTGTCATAGAGCTATTCCAGCTGCTTTACTTTTTCCCACCACTCATCTTGCAGCTGATGCATTGATTGCAACATTTCTTGTTTCAGCCTGGCAGTCACTTTTTCTGTCTCCCTTCTCACTGAAATAATGTCCCACTCCTCCAAAGAGTGCTGCCTGGGATTCTTTTGTACATGAAACTTAAGGGAGGCGATTTCTGAATTTAGATTTGATATTGTGTCATTGAGTTTTTTGCTTTCCTTTGTGAATTCCCTCTTTTAGTTTCGGAGATCTGCTTCCAACTCATTTATTTTTAGTTGGTTGTTGCACAACTTGTGACTGAATTTTTCCTTTTGAGCCTCTGCGTGCCTCTTATTGTAAATGAATGTTATTTTCTCACTTCATGTAGCCTAAACTAAAGGATGCATTTAAGAATAAAATAATGTGTATCCTAAAAATAAATGGATCAATCATATCGGCATATTCTGTGCTTTAAATTTGGATTTGAGTGGGAATTTTTGGTCCAAAGATTTGTGCTTTGTCTGTAAGTGGTGCTCTGATTTGCAGAGGTCATTCAGCAGAGCCATGAAGTTCGAGCAAAGTGGCTCACTGAATGCTGGTGTGTTCAAAGTTTATTAATGATAAATGTATCGTGTGTCCAAATTGCACCAAATTCAACACTGTATTTCTTTGGTTTCTCACTTCAAGAGATACATGAAGGAAATACATACATACATACATACATACATACATACATACATACATACATACATACATACATACATACATACATACATACATACATACATACATACATACATACATACATACATACATATGTAGAAGCAGTAAAGGTGATGCCCAGGTCAGCTGATCTACACTAGCTTTACGTCAAAATCAAATGTAGGTCTTCAAACAGAGGAAGTCGACTCAGTTTTAAATTGCAAAAGGCAAAAAGGGAAGTTGGCTAGTCGGTCTGTTGCACGACAGCTTGGCTAAATAAACTGGACAATTTCATCATTCAAAGGATCTTCCTGCTGCTCTGATTCTGATGTGGACTTGTTGGGTAAGACCGTCTTAACTTTTTATTTTTGCTTTTTTTTGTTATTTTTATTTTGTTATTCAGCGTGAATGGAAGTGGAAAATATATGATATAATATCTTTTTTTCTGTTTTAGTTTAGCAGTGTCTAATAAATGAGAGGTTACTGCAACATTTTACCATTAACAGACACCATAATCTCAATTTTTTGTATTATTTAGAATTTACCCTAAATATTATATTTCATAATGTAGTTGTGCAGATGTATTTTATTTATTTAGTTTAAATGTTTACATTTGTGGATAATTTGGTTTAAAATAACTTAATAATAATATGATTAAAAGGAAAAAAATATTCCTGCATTGTTGTGTTTGTAAATCCAGGTGATGAGATTGATGGCAGCCCTGTCTACAAATATGTTGACAGTCAACATGTTACTGAGTGTCTTCTTTCTTCCAGGTGAGCTATTTGTTCACTCACTTTTATTTGGAGACATTACTCAAATCATTTACAGTCTGAAACAAAGAAGAAAGATCAGCTACTTCTTACAACTGTTCACATCCTGACTGCAAAGTCAAATGTTTTATTTTAAAATTGTTACAAGACAGAAAAACATGCAACATACAGCTGCTGAAGTGTATTTATTGTATCATGAACAATCTCATCATGGACATTTTTCTACTTAATGTTAATGATGATCTGATCTCACAGGTGCTTTGCCTGCTTGTCCTGAAGATTCAGACCTCTTCATCACTGCACCGCGGAACATGAAAGCACTGAGTGGATCTTGTTTGCAAATCCCGTGTAACTTTAGAGCTAGAGTAGCAAGAGAATTTGATGGAAGCAGAACAACCTTCGGAGCGTGGATTAAAAGTAACCACAGATTTTGGGACAGTCCAAACAATGAGATTTTCAACAGTCGTCTGACGGTTAACACATATCCAATGAAAATTACTGGAAACTTGAAAGAGAAAAACTGCACCACTCTATTTTCCAAATTAATCAAAACATATACAGACAAATACTTCTTCAGAATTGTGAATGAGCCATTTATGACAACAGCTATTTGTGATCCTCTTCAAATAACAGTCACAGGTAAGATAGTTTTGTTTTTTATTGTTTATTATTTATTTACATATCATGATGGGTCGGATTATATGGAGAGCACTGTCAAACTATAAACTATTAACCAAATTAAAAGCAGGGCCAGTAAAATGCCAAACATTAACCTTCACAGAGCTACATTTACTGTATTCTTTAGTATAAAGTGTGTGTTTGATTTTAAACCACAGATTCTCCTCCGAGCCCCACAATTGAAATCTCAGGTGAGCTGAAGGAGAAGGAGTCTGTCACTATAACCTGCTCAGCTTTCACTCCCTGTCCACACTCCCCTCCTAAACTCACCTGGAATCTCCAACAAGACGCTCACAACAAAATAGAGGAGAACACAGATCAAACCTTTACCACTAAAATCCAGAAGACCATCACTCTGTCTGACAAGCAGGATGGATACACCATCACCTGTTCTTCCATCTACTCTGTGAATGAAGGACAAAATGTTAAGTCAGCAGAGGAAAAACAGTCTCTCAATGTTTCATGTAAGACAACCAGAGTTTGTTATTGGATCCTGTCAGCACATGATGATTCATGGGATATCAGCTGATTTTTAATGAATAAAAATAATCTGTCACATTTTCCTCAGATGCTCCTAAAGACACCTCAGCAATGATCAGTCCATCAGGTTTGGTGTCACCAGGTAGCTGGGTGAACCTGACCTGCTCCAGCAGAGCCAAGCCTGCCGCCAACTTCACCTGGTTCAAGATCAACAAAGATGGACTCATGAAAGTATCTGAAGGAGACTTCTACAGCTTCAATGTGACAGATTTACTAGAAGTTTATTACTGTTTGGCCACAAATGATGTTGGTCATCAGATGTCATCAGAGATCCATCTGACTATTAAAGGTAAATGCAGGACTGTACTGAACTCTAGTCTAATGTGGCACTCCAGAAGTGGGTGCACAACATCACCTGTTCCTTCTGAGATGCTCTGTGAATGAAGGAAAAGATTTCAAGGCAGCAGAGGAATAACTGATTGTCAATGCTGATCTGTTCTTGATCATGAAACTTTATCAACCAAAGTGTGATTTTACAGCAGCGCCTGACTTCTGATCTTGTGTTAGGAGAGCCAGGAGAATTTTGTTACAAAGATTAATAATGTGTGACATTGTTGGTTCAACCTTTATGATATTAAAATGTAGAGAAAATTCATATTCCAAACACTTTGGTTTACACAGAACATTTCCTTTCAAACAGTCTTCTTTTACAATAATATATTCTTCTTCCACTTTACAAATCTTTTCTCAACACCTGCCAAATCTTCCAGACTAAGGAATGATGGTTTGTGATGTTTTAGAAATGTAACATGTTACATTAAAGAGAAGGTGACCATGTGTTGTGTTACAGGTCATGAACATTCTAGGAAATTGGCGGATGTCTACATTATAGTGAAGGCTGTGGGAATTGGAATGCTTGTCAGTACAATGGTCATCTTTGAGTGGTGAGTCAAACTTTTTGATCATTTGCAACTACAGACAAATTGGTATGATATAAAATGTGGTTTGGATGTTTGAGATAGATCATTATTATCACAGCAGGAACAAAAATGAAACTTTCTTCTTTCTCCTTTTGTTTTCCAGTTGGTTTAGAACAAGACGCTCCACCAAAACAGTGAAGGTAATAAAAAATGAATTCTTCATTTGTTTAAATTTTTAAAATCCACCATGAAATGTTCCCAGTCGACTCAGCCACAGCTGCAGTATGTTGCTGTCTGATCTACTCAGTAATCATTGTTCATAATATATCCTGTCCTACTTCTGAATACAAGTGTTGTTTTACTGAACCATTACACTAACTCACAGATGCTATCATGCTAGCATACTAAATTATACCTTAACGTTACACCTTCTAAACATCTGCATCGTCACTTTGTAAAGTCACCTTGAGCTGTACAGTGAATAAAACTCTCAGCAGCAGTAAATTCACTACAAATCACTAACACCCCACTGTCTCTGTGCTGTTTCATTTCCACAGGACTCAGCAGAAAATGTCAGCAGGGTGTTTGAGTTGTCATCATGAGCCACAAGGAGAGGATGACAACATGTTCACTGTCAGTGGAATTACATGATATCCATTATTGTCTATTCTGTATTATATGCTTATTCCTTATTTACATTTTGTAATGTTGGACTGAATCATGGCAACAACATTTTTTCTTTTATTTTCAATATATCAAAAAGATAATTAAACGATATATATGACACATTAGTAATTCAATGAAATGACAAACTTTCATCAAGAAGCTTTTCATGCAGTGTTAAGCAGAAAAAACGTCTTTATCACTTATTATATCATTTGTGTTACATGTTTACACAGAGACTTAAAAAAGCTGCAGATGACTTATTCTTTAATGTGACATGTACAGCACAACCCCCCCCCCCACCAAACAACATCAAATTGTTATATATTCAGATGATCAATTGTTTCATTATTATGATTAATGTGATTCATTATGTACGTGTAAATAATAAAACAGATTATGCATACCAGCTTGCAATGAGTTGTGTTCTTTAAAGTGAATTTGTTATTTGAAGACTTAAGTTATCACAGGATCTGACTTCCTTCCTCAGAGGACGTCAGCTGCATTTAAAGTGTTTGTGTGCAATATTTTAGTCTCTGAGGTCACACTAAGAGAAGTTCAGCTGAAGAGGGAAGTTGATGCTATGGTTCTAACTCTTGAGTTTGTCTTTGTTTTCCTTGATAGCTTTTGTCCACCAGATGCTCTCAGACTTTTTGTTTTTGGACTTTGAGGAAGGGGGATTATTTTAAGTTGGACTTTTTTTTAGAAGGACTGAATTGTTACTCTATTTTTATTGGTTGATGTGGTCTTTGTCTTCATGGTGTTTTTTTCTCTGCTTCATAGTCTCTCTGAGTGTGATGTGGGTGTGTTTGTCTCTATTCTGCTTTTCCCTCCACACTTCTACCTTCACACCTGCCCTGCATCTCCTTGTTAGCCCTGCCCTGCTATGATTGTCTTTCTCAACCAATTTATGTGTTACCTGGCTAGTGGGGCAGGGGAGGAGGTGTGTGTGGGCTGCAGCTGTGCACTGCTGCTGCAACGTGCCTCCGTTTGTGTCCGCTCTGCGCATTCAAAGGAAGAGAGGTGTGTGCGGAGAAGGATGGTGGTGGTGTGTGTGTGTGTGTGTGTGTGTGTGTGTGTGTGTGTGTGTGTGTGTGTGTGTGTGTGGGGGGGGGGGGGCATTATTATCACACGCTTTTAATCGTCGAGCATTTATAGATGATCATGTCAACATGGGCCACATACAGTACACTGTTAAAAAAAAAAAAAAAAACAACATTCATAAGGGCACTTGCTTGGTCCAGAGGGCAAAAGGGCAGGTGCTATAGCACCACCTAGTGTCTATTTTTGACTGACAGTCAAAAACTGCCATCCATACAGTCAAACATCTTCATAAAAGAACAGAATGATTCCAATTAAAACATTTAAACTATGAAGCAGCAGAACATGTCTGAAACTTTGTAGATGACTTAATGCTGATTTAATGTGTCATCCAGCACAATGGTGACTCTGTAAACATTATATTCTGTAATAACTCACAAAATAACTTGTAGAACTTAATCAATGATAAACTTGTGATAACACAATAAGACTAATAAAAACGTAGAAGTATTTTCATCACTGAGATTATCTCATTAATACATGAACTTAATATATCTTCTGTTCAAATCAATGCATTATTTTAGTGATTTATATAATTAATTCTACATAAACGTGAATATAGACTTGCAGTTAGCTGCTCATACCATTTGAACTGGTTAAAATTCTCACACGATGTGAGCATTAAAGGTGAGAACTGTTTATGACATTTAAATATTCATATTATTCAGGTCAGCTGATCTACAGCAGCTTTACCACAAAACCAGATGGTCTGTAGGTCTTCAAACACAGGAAGTACCCTCAGTTTTAAGCAACAAACGCTAAAAAGGAAGTTAGTTGGTTAGTCTGTTGCATGTCAGCTCAGTTTAATAAACTGGACAATTTTCACATGAAATCACCAGTCAAAGGATTTTACTGCTGCTCTGATTCTGATGTGGACTCGTTGGGTAAGACCTTGTTAGCCTTTTACCCCAGTGAGTTTTTATTATTTTGTTATTCTTCGTGAATTGAAGTGGAAACTATTTCTTGTAATATTTTTGTGTGTTTTGTTTATTAGCATCTAATTAAATAGAGGTTGCTGATCATTTTACCATTAACAGAGACCATAATCTAACTACTTTGATGTCAGTTATAGTCAATAATGTAGTTCTGCATATTTACATCTCTGGTTTGAATGTGTGAGTTTGTGTAATAATCTGGTTGAAAATAAGTTGCATGAATAATAAAAACATGATTAAAAGAAGAAAATAATTCCTGCATTGTTGTGTTTGTAAATCCAGGTGATGAGATTGATGGCAGTCCTGTCTACAAATATGTTGACAGTCAACATGTTACTGAGTGTCTTCTTTCTTCCAGGTGAGCTGTTTGTTCACTCACTTTTATTTGGAGACATTACTCAAATCATTTACAGTCTGAAACAAAGAAGAAAGATCAGCTACTTCTTACAACTGTTCACATCCTGACTGCAAAGTCAAATGTTTTATTTTAAAATTATTACAAGACAGAAAAACATGCAACATACAGCTGCTGAAGTGTTTTTATTGTATCATGAACCATCTTTTCTACTTAATGTTAATGATGATCTGATCTCACAGGTGCTTTAGCTGCTTGTTCTGAAAAAATAGGCCTCTTCATCACTGCACCACTGAAGATGGAAGCACTGAGTGGATCTTGTTTGCAAATCCCATGTAACTTTAGTGCTAGAGTAGCAGAAGAATTTGATGGCAGCAGAGAAACCTTTGGAGTTTGGATTAAAAGTGATCTCAGTTTTGGCACCTATCCAGACAATGTGATTTTCAACAGTAGTCAGGCTGTTAACCCCTATCCAATGAAAATTACTGGAAACCTGAAAGAGAAAAACTGCACCACTCTATTTTCCAATTTAAACACAACATATACAGACAAATACTTCTTCAGAATTGAGAACAGGCCATTCCTGGCAACAGCTGTTTGTGATCGTCTTCATATAACAGTCACAGGTAAGATGTTGTTTTTTCAGTCATATCGTTGTTTAAAATAAAAAGGAAATCAGTTTCAGCTTTGGTCTGAACAGCAAACACCATGGTCCTAACCTTACTGTGATATGAAATATGTAATGAAGATTACGAAGTAAACTCAGCTGTGGTAAAATGTGAGAAAAACCAGGCTGATAATAGATAGTCACTGGTTTGAATGTCCTGACTCACAGCCGAATAATACCTGAATATTTATTCATTTGAAAATAAACTTTATCAATGTTGTCTGCAAAACTATACAGTAAAAGTCCAAAAAATGTTGTCATCTACTGGTTTTGCTTGAAAAGGAAGATCAGTCAAGTTATTTTCATTCCTCCATATTCACTGAAGGACAAAATAAGTCTTAGTTTGATTAAATTGCTGATTCTGACAGTTACTGTCTAAATGAATGTTGACAATACTCAATGTGCTTCTTTTTTTTTTACAAGTAGGTAAAAATTAGGATGAAATGTTAAATTATTTTAATTTTAGCTGTGAAAAAAGAACACTGATGTATAGTGTAAAGTGTGTGTTTGATTTTAAACCACAGATTCTCCTCCGAGCCCCACAGTTGAAATCTCAGGTGAGCTGAAGGAGAAGGAGTCTGTCACTATAACCTGCTCAGCTTTCACTCCCTGTCCACACTCCCCTCCTAAACTCACCTGGAATCTCCAACAAGACGCTCACAACAAAATAGAGGAGAACACAAATCCAACCTTTACCACTAAAATCCAGAAGACCATCACTCTGTCTGACAAGCAGGACGGATACACCATCACCTGTTCTTCCATCTACTCTGTGAATGAAGGACACAATGTTAAGTCAGCAGAGGGAAAAGTGACTCTCAATGTTTCATGTAAGACAACCAGAGTTTGTTATTGGATCCTGTCAGCACATGATGATTCATGGGATATCAGCTGATTTTTAATGAATAAAAATAATCTGTCACATTTTCCTCAGATGCTCCTAAAGACACCTCAGCAATGATCAGTCCATCAGGTTTGGTGTCACCAGGTAGCTGGGTGAACCTGACCTGCTCCAGCAGAGCCAAGCCTGCCGCCAACTTCACCTGGTTCAAGATCAACAAAGATGAACTCATGAAAGTATCTGAAGGAGACTTTTACAGCTTCATTGTGACAGATTTACTGGAAGTTTATTACTGTTTGGCCACAAATGATGTTGGTAATCAAACGTCATCAGAGATGAATCTGACTATTAAAGGTAAATGCAGAACTGTACTGATCCAAGTTACTTTAATTAATGAAAAGTGGGAATTGAGCAAAGCCAACAATGTCATCATGCTTATATTGTTTTTTTCTTTTTTCAATAAGTAAAACCAAAGTCGGCGGATCTTGGAGGAATGGTTGGGATCATCGTACTCATCTTCCTGGTTGTCAGTGTGTGGTGAGTATCACAAACTATAGCAGCTAACATGACTCAGTTTCAGGCTCTTTAATCTGATTAATCATAGTTTAATTTCAATCTAGATTTTTCATTTATGTGTTTTTTTTTGTTATTGTACAGCACTATCATGTTTGTCAAGTGGTTTAAGTCGACACATCCACAACAGACTGAGGTAGGAAAATACTGAACAGTACTTTACAGCATTGATGCACTGTTTATAGTGAATTTTTTAAAGACGTTGACAACATGAGCTCATCCAGATCATTTCACACATCTGAGAGGGGAAGATAAGTGACTGTGTTAAATATGAAGACATGCCACAACCTCAACAAAACATCCTCTTACCAAACTGCTTTGGTGCAAGGTGGCAGACTTCGCAACCCACATGAGTGGACAATTTCTTGAAACACATACAATGTTTCACTGTTGTGAAAACAGTTTATTCTGATCTTTACAGTCTATCAGGGGGAGCTGAGTGAGAGAAAGAGGTGACATTTAGAGGCTAAAACTCCACCTGCTGCTTCTAACAACTGTTTTTTTGGTTACTTTGTTTTGCAGAGTCAAACAGGTGAAGACGAGCTAGCTAAAACAGAAGAAGAAGGGATCCATTATGGAGAGATCAACTTCTCCAAGCAGAGACCTGGACAGTCCTCTGACTCAGTGCAGGCCAGCAGAGAGCAGCAGGATATTGTGTATGAACAGGTCAAAGTGTCCGAGCCAACAAACACATTCACACAGACTGCTGACGGCCCAGAGGAGCTGTATGCTCAAGTGAAGAACAAATGAGAGTTGTTTTGTTGTTTAAAGACAGATTACACTTAGATGCAATTTACATTAAACATCACTTTATTTATTTATTCATTCATGCATTCATACAGGTTATTTTATGTCAGGAACAGATACTGAAGCGTTGATAGAAAACCTTCACTCTTCACAGTTCAATGAAGAGAAGTTCAAAACTTACTCATCCTGCAACTTTTTTCATTTCTGTTATCAATATGTTCAGTTACATGTGTGCTGACATAGCATAGCTGTTTTATTATTAGTCATGTATATTTCAGATATGGACCAAAGCTCCAAATAGGGAACAAGTCTAAAAAAATGCAGTGAGCGTGACACCAGAAGCAGTTCAGCACACACAGCAGCAGCGTAGCACAAGATTAGATTGAAACATAAGTTGTTTCTGTGTCATTTTGTTTTGTGATATTTTAATAAGGCAAAAATTATTCTGTACACTTTTTGCTGGATGTGTTTTGTTTTTAACCTCTCCTCTCTATTTTACCTTGTGTTATTTATATGAAGAAAACAATTTTAGTGTTTTATTCCTTTTTACTGCTACCTTTTGTTTAACCTTTTAATTCACATTTGGACCCCTCTGTTTCTCTGGACCACAGAGCTGACCACCTGATGAGATCACTTGTTTGTAACAAGGTGTGAAGTATTTTAGGAAACAATGATCCTCTCTGCTCTGTCCATGTGCACTTTAACAATCACTTTTTTCATGCTCTTAAAACTAAATGTTGTATACTTAAAAGACTTTTTTTTTTTTTTAAATAAATCCTTCTACATGATATATATTGTATAACTATTCTCATTATGCATTTATTTGTATTTTGATTAGTTTACATTAAAGATGACAAAACAGTTTTTTTTCTGAATAAAAACATTTATTCAACCACCTCCTAAAATGTTCAGTTAAATTTGTTGGTCCCAACATTTCACACATCAACATGTCTAATATTGTAAAAAAAGAAAATCATGTACTTAAAATGTATTTAAAATATCTTCCTTGGTGTATGTTAAACAAGGAGATTTTGGTTTTGCTGAAAAATAGTTTCATATGAAGGTAATTTAATGTTGACTTAAATTTTACAGTGATTATGAAAATAACTTTCATGTTTAACTTTAACTTTTTCACTTTCATTTCATTTCACTATGTTTCTTTACATACAGAGCACATTCATTAAAAGCTGAGACAAAGATTTTTTTGTAAAAAATGACATCATCCTTTAAACAGACCAGACTGTTTGTGGATGATGGCTGTGATGCATGTTTGAGCGTGTAATCCTCACCATCAATGTGCCAATGTGTACATAGATCAGGAGTGAAAATACAGCCAGTGTGAATAACACTTATGATGCATCTGCATTCAGACAGGATGGGACCAGTCTGAAGGCTACTGCACAATCTTAATGTGCACACACTGATATGATTTAAGAGCTGGATGTACACAATCCTGTCTCCACTTCTTCAGTCTGTGCTCACAGTTCTGTGTGACCACAAGAGGGCGGAGGACTGGGAAGAGCTACAGTGCTTGGTAAGAGAAGACAGGTGCCTGATCTGTTCTGCACATGCACAAAATGCTACATGTCATCCTACTAACCATAAACCTAACCATCGCACTGCTTATAGGAAAAATCAAACTATATCTCGTACTGATGCTGTGTCAGTTACAATTGAAACTAAAGTGATGTTAGAGGCAAAAGCTCAAACTTTGAGGAGTCTGTGTCCCTCTGGTTGCACTGCTTGCTCACTTTCATTTTCCCAGTGTAATAATCCTGCATGCACTACCAGCTAGGTAACTACATCCTCTCTTCACACTCTGTGTAGCAGCCACAGTTCAGCAGCCCTGCATGTTATCATGAATGTGGTCAAAGGTTCAACAGACATAGTCAGAGTAGGTTCGTTAGTTGTGCAGAGAATACATGAGCATTAACTATACTAACAGTTAAATCACTTTAGGCAAATGGAGTTCAAACTGATGCTTCATTATATAAATGTTATCCTGTAGAGCTTTAACCAAGCCAGTGGTGAGTTATTTCCATGTTTAGACATCTGAATTAAACCTGGACTAATCTGTAGTGACAGCCACGTTACATATAACTGTTGAAAAGCGTTGCAGTGATGTTTGAACAGCATGTTGAGAAACAGTAATCAAAAGGCTGTTTAAACAATAGAAATATGTCATCTCAATGTCACTTTTAAACCACATTTTGTAGTTTTTACGTAGATGTCTTGAACTGAGTTGCACATTGTTCTTTCCACTTTATCCCGATGACACACAGATGTACCTGCCCATTACATCCACAGACTCTGCCTTTGTAATGTCAAAGACTGGATGTCAAAGAATTTTCTTCAGCTGAACTCAAACAAAACAGAGATCCTTCATTGTGTCTCAGCACATGGCAAAGCAAATTGTGCCATCTGCTGGTTCCCTAGTGGAACTTATCAAGCCTGGTATTTTATTTGACAGTAATTTAAGCTTTAAGCAGCACACCAACAAACTTGTGCAATCTTCTTTTTATCATCTTATAAATATTTGAAAAATATGATCAATCTTTACTTTTAAAGACACAAAGACAATTATATATGCTTTTATCTCATTATGTCTAGATTATTACACCAGCATTATGATATTCAGTGAGAGTTTGTTGTGTCAACCACCTAAAATACAGTTACAACATCAAATTGTCATAAAACACAAATTAGTTTGAACATTTTGGTTCATTTATTGAGTTGTAGACTGAAAGAGAGACGATATTGATTAGTGTCAAGGTATTTCTCTAAAGTCATATTGCACTTTTGAGTGAAATGTGGTGCCAAACAATTATAATGTTGAATGTTCAACATGTTAGTTTTGCCAATTTGCACTAAACACAAAGTACAGCTGAGGCTGATGGGAAAGTGATTAGTTCTGCAGGAATTTGTCATAAATCAAAGTATTGGACAAATTAAAATGTAGATGTGATGGTGGCAATAGATGAAAAGTCAACAGATCACCAAAGTCAGTATGAATTCCTCTTCTGAGGACCATGAATATCTGTAAAGTTTTGTGTTCATCCATTTAGCATGTTGACATATATGAGTTTTGACAAAAAAATGTTGGACCCAACACTGCCATCCATACAGTCAAACATCTTCATAAAAGAACAAAAAACTATTAAAATTAAAACATTTAAATTATTAGTCAGCAGAAAATGTCTGTAGCTTTGTGGATGACTTAATGCTGATTTAATGTGTCATCCAGCACAATGTTGACTCTGTAAACATTATATTCTGAAATAACTCACAAAATAACTTGTAGAACTTATTCATGTATTTTCATCACTGAGATTATCTCATTAATACATGAAGTAAATATATCGTCTGTACAAATCAATCAGTTAGCTGCTCATATACTGTGAACTGGTTAACATTTTCACAGGAAGCAATTGAGCCCTTAGCCATTGCAGTAAGGTCCCAACCTTCTATCTCAGGAGTCAGAGTTGGGGAGGCGTACCACGTCATCTCGTTATATGCGGACGATATAATCCTGTTCTTAACCAATTTGAACTCCTCCCTACCAGCCCTTATAGACCTGCTCTCCGCATATGGTGGAATATCCAGATATAAAGTTAATCTGCTGAAAAGCGTGGCCTTACCCCTTAACTCCCCAGCTGAACAAATTTCACAGGAAAACTTCCCTTTTCAGTGGGATGCTCAATATATTACATATTTGGGTTTAAAGATCCCCACTCAGTTGGATAGAATCCTCTCTCTCAATTATGAAGCATTGTTTAATAAGGTGGAGAAGGACCTGGATAGATGGATGCAGCTACCTATTTCACTAATAGGACGTGTGAACTGTAAAAAGATGAATGCGCTTGCCCGATTTCTATACTTGTTTGAAACCCTTCCCATATTGATTCCAAATAAGTTTTTTAAGAAATTAGAAAAGCGTGATAAATAGATTTATATGGAGGTCGGAAGGTACCCCGAATAAAAATCAAAACCTTCCTCAATACGGTGGACTGAAGCTCCCCAATTTTGAACTTTTCTACTGGGCTGCCCAGTTAAGAGCTATCTGGTTTTGCAGACAGAGATTAACAACCCTCCTGCTTGGAGGCAAATAAAACAGTTCCATGCAGCAGATGTGCCGCTAGCCAGCATCCCTATCATCCAGTCATATTATACTTTGAAGAATAAAACGGACAACCCATTTATAAATCATACATCCAAATTATGGTCAGTTATACAATCGCGTCTCAAATGCGTAAACTCACTAAACAGAAACACCCCTTTCCATAATAATCCTGCTTTGCCGTTTGTACTAAGGGATGGGCTCACAAAGAAGTGGCATAATAAGGGAATAAAAACGTTCGGAGACCTTTATGAAAATAATGTACTCTGATCTTTCGAACAGTTACAAGATGCCCTCAGCCTCCCTGCTGCACATTTCTACCTACAGATAGAAAGTACCTACAGGTTAGGCACTACATTAGCACACAACAGGGAGGCCATCCAAATCCTTTAGACTCTCCTTTAACTGATGAGATCTTTAAAAACATTCAACATCCGAAGGGTATTGTATCCTTAATCTACGGCAGAATATTAGATCTCTCAGAAAACAAAACCCCCAAATCCAGGGCTAAGTGGGAGCAAGACCTTAATTTCACTTTTGAAGACTGTGATTGGGAAGAAATTTGTCTGGGAGCTCAAAATTAAACTAAACTAGCTCTGATTGCTGGACACAAATGCATAGCTATATTATGGAAGAGTGAGGACCCTCCTACTGTCACTATGTGGCTGAAAGAAACTGCTTCATATATGGCCTCTGAAAAGATTATGTTCAACTTAAAAAAAAACACATCTTTTTGACAAATGTTGGAGTGGCTTTAAGGGGTACTTAGAAAACATCACACGGTCGGCTGGGCAAAGACCACTAATGGTGTAACAACAACAGGTATCAGATAACTTTTCCCAACATTATGTATTTGATGAAAAGACTGTACTCCACTGTTGATGTCTTGTCTGCTACTGCCTATGTACTGTAACCCTCTGCTTTATTTTAATTTAATTTTTGTTTTTATTTATCGTACTTAACTCCTTACCACTCTTACATTTATCCACTTTTAATTTTACTTTATTTATTTATTTATTTTTAAAATTATTGTGTTTTTATTTTGTTTTTTTGTGGGATAAGCGATAGATTAGCTGGGGAGGGATGGGGAGGGTGAAGTTTGTTTGGGAGGGAGGGCTTTGACAATCTCTGTGTTTTCCCTGTGTCACAAATATTGCGTAATGTCAATGTATCTGAAAAAAGTCAATAAAGATATTGTTAAAAAAAAGAAAAATTCTCACAGGCTGTGAGCAGTAAAGGGTAAACTATTTCTAATTGTTAAATATTCATATCATTCAGGTCAGCTCATCTAGAGCAGCTTTACCATTAAACCAAATGGACATGATCTGTAGGTCTTCAAACACAGGAAGTCGACTCAGTTTTAAACTGCAAACACTAAAAAGGAAGTTGGTTAGTTAGTCTGTTGCATGACAGCTCAGCTTAATAAACTGGACAATTTTCACATGAGATCTGCTGCTCTGATCCTGATGTGGACTCGTTGGGTAAGACCTTTAAGCTTTTTAACCCAAATGTTTTATTTTGTTATTCCTCATGAATTGAAGTGGAAAATATTTCTTGTAATATTTTTGTGTATTTTGTTTATTACTATCTAATAAAATAGAGGTTGCTGATCATTTTCCATTAACAGAGACCATAATCTCACTACTTTGATGTCAGTAATAATTTACATTATATAATAATAATAATAATAATAATGCATTTTATTTAAAGGCGCCTTTCAAAGCATTCAAGGACACCTTACAAAGCACAAAAACATGACAACAGTACATCAAACAATAAAAAATCAGGTAAATTTTAGTGCAAAGATAAAGAAATACATATGAATGTGACTATAAAGTGCATCAGTGCAACAAATAAGCAAGAACATGATTGCATAGTTAGTGTGAGACAGAGTATGCCACTCTGAATAGGTGCGTTTTCAGGCGGGATTTAAAGGTGGAGACAGAGTCAGAAGTGCAAATGTCTGGTGGGAGAGAGTTCCAAAGGCGGGGGGCAGATCGGCTAAAAGCTCTTGACCCCATGGTAGATAAGTTGGCAGATGGGACAGAGAGCTGGTTTGCGGAGGAGGATCGGAGAGTTCGGGAGGGTGTGTAGATGTGAATAAGTTCAGAGAGATATGATGGTGCCAGGTTGTGAAGGATCTTGTAAGTGAGGAGTAGAATCTTAAAGTCAATGCGGGATTTGATAGGGAGCCAATGAAGTTGCTGCAGGGCAGGAGTGATGTGTTCAATAGAGGGGGTTCTGGTAATGATACGGGCAGCTGCGTTCTGTACCAGCTGGAGTCTGTGAAGAGATTTCCGCGGAAGACCAAAGAGGAGAGAGTTACAGTAGTCCAGACGGGATGTGATCAGGGTGTTTACCAGGATAGCGGTGCAGGTTGGTGAAAGTGAGGGACGGAGACGGTTATATATTGTAGTCAATAATGTAGTTCTGAAGATTTACAGTTACAGTTTGAATGTTTGTGGATAATCTGGTTGAAAAATAAGTTGCATTAAGTTGGAAAACTCCATAACATGATGAAATGACAAAATAATAATTCCTGCATTGTTGTGTTTGTAAATCCAGGTGATGAGATTGATGGCAGCTCTGTCTACAAATATGTTGACAGTCAACATGTTACTGAATGTCTTCTTACTTCCAGGTGAGCTGTTTGCTCACTCACTTTTATTTGGAGACATTACTCAAATCATTTAGAGTCTGAAACAAAGAGGAAAGATCAGCTACTTCTTACAACTGTTCACATCCTGACTGCAAAGTCAAATGTTTTATTTTAAAATTGTTACAAGACAGAAAAACATGCAACATACAGCTACTGAAGTGTATTTATTGTATCATGAACCATCTCATCATGGATATTTTTCTACTTAATGTTAATGATGATCTGATCTCACAGGTGCTTTGGCTGCTTGTTCTGAAAAATCAGACCTCTTCATCACTGCACCGCGGAACATGAAAGCACTGAGTGGATCTTGTTTGCAGATCCCATGTAACTTTAGTGCTGGAGTAGCAAGAGAATTTGATGGCGGCAGACAAACAATTGGAATATGGATGAAAAATCATAATAACATAGTAAATCTGATTTTCAACAGTAGTCGGGCTGTTAACCCCTATCCAATGAACATTACTGGAAACTTGAATGAGAAAAACTGCACCACTCTATTTTCCAATTTAACCACAACATATACAGACAGATACTACTTCAGAATTGAGAAGGAGCAATACAAGGCAACAGCTGTTTGTGATCCTCTTCATATAACAGTCAAAGGTAAGAGAGTTTTGTTTTTTCAGTCATATTGTTGTTTAAAATAAAAAGGAAATCAGTTGCAGCTTTGGTCGGAACAGCAAACACCATGGTCCTAACCTTACTGTGATATTAAATATGTGATGAAGATTACAAAGTAAACTCCAGTCTGTGAACAGATAGTCATTGGTTTGAATGTCCTGACTCACAGCTGAATAATACCTGAATATTTATATCAGTCATGTATCAAGTTATATTCACTCCTCCTATTCATTTAGGGACAAATCTGAATTAATTAGTCTTCGTTTGCTTAAATTGCTGATTCTGACAGTCACCGTATCAATGAATGTTCACAGTACTAAAAAACCTTTAGTATGAAGTGTGTTTGATTTTAAACCACAGATTCTCCTCCAAGCCCCACAATTGAAATCTCAGGTGAGCTGAAGGAGAAGGAGTCTGTCACTATAACCTGCTCAGCTTTCACTCCCTGTCCACACTCCCCTCCTAAACTCACCTGGAATATCCAACAAGACGCTCACAACAAAATAGAGGAGAACACAGATCAAACCTTTACCACTAAAATCCAGAAGACCATCACTCTGTCTGACAAACAGGACGGATACACCATCACCTGTTCTTCCATCTACTCTGTGAATGAAGGACAAAATGTTAAGTCAGCAGAGGGAAAAGTGACTCTCAATGTTTCATGTAAGACAACCAGAGTTTGTTATTGGATCCTGTCAGCACATGATGATTCATGGGATATCAGCTGATTTTTAATGAATAAAAATAATCTGTCACATTTTCCTCAGATGCTCCTAAAAACACCTCAGCAATGATCAGTCCATCAGGTTTGGTGTCACCAGGTAGCTGGGTGAACCTGACCTGCTCCAGCAGAGCCAAGCCTGCCGCCAACTTCACCTGGTTCAAGATCAACAAAGATGAACTCATGAAAGTATCTGAAGGAGACTTTTACAGCTTCATTGTGACAGATTTACTGGAAGTTTATTACTGTTTGGCCACAAATGATGTTGGTAATCAAACGTCATCAGAGATCCATCTGACTATTAAAGGTAAATGCAGAACTGTACTGATCCAAGTTACTTTAATTAATGAAAAGTGGGAATTGAGCAAAGCCAACAATGTCATCATGCTTATATTGTTTTTTTCTTTTTTCAATGAGTAAAACCAAAGTCGGCGGATCTTGGAGGAATGGTTGGGATCATCGTACTCATCTTCCTGGTTGTCAGTGTGTGGTGAGTATCACAAACTATAGCAGCTAACATGACTCAGTTTCAGGCTCTTTAATCTGATTAATCATAGTTTAATTTCAATCTAGATTTTTCATTTATGTGTTTTTTTTGTTATTGTACAGCACTATCATGTTTGTCAAGTGGTTTAAGTCGACACATCCACAACAGACTGAGGTAGGAAAATACTGAACAGTACTTTACAGCATTGATGCACTGTTTATAGTGAATTTTTTAAAGACGTTGACAACATGAGCTCATCCAGATCATTTCACACATCTGAGTGGGGAAGATAAGTGACTGTGTTAAATATGAAGACATGCCACAACCTCAACAAAACATCCTCTTACCAAACTGCTTTGGTGCAAGGTGGCAGACTTCGCAACCCACATGAGTGGACAATTTCTTGAAACACATACAATGTTTCACTGTTGTGAAAACAGTTTATTCTGATCTTTACAGTCTATCAGGGGGAGCTGAGTGAGAGAAAGAGGTGACATTTAGAGGCTAAAACTCCACCTGCTGTTTCTAACAACTGTTTTTTTGGTTACTTTGTTTTGCAGAGTCAAACAGGTGAAGACGAGCTAGCTAAAACAGAAGAAGAAGGGATCCATTATGGAGAGATCAACTTCTCCAAGCAGAGACCTGGACAGTCCTCTGACTCAGTGCAGGCCAGCAGAGAGCAGCAGGATATTGTGTATGAACAGGTCAAAGTGTCCGAGCCAACAAACAGATTCACACAGACTGCTGACGGCCCAGAGGAGCTGTATGCTCAAGTGAAGAACAAATGAGAGTTGTTTTGTTGTTTAAAGACAGATTACACTTAGATGCAATTTACATTAAGCATCACTTTATTATTTATTCATACATGCATTCATACAGGTTATTTTATGTCAGGAACAGATACTGAAGCGTTGATAGAAAATTTTCACTGTTCACAGTTCAATGAAGAGAAGCTCAAAACTTCCTCATCCTGCAGCTTTTTTCATTTTCATTATCAATATGTTCAGTTACATGTGTGCTGACATACTGTAGCATAGCTGTTTTATTATTAGTCATGTATATTTCGGATATGGACAAAAGCTCCAAATAGGGAACAAGTCTGAAGAAATGCAGTGAACGTGACACCAGAAGCAGTTCAGCACACACAGCAGCAGTCAAAATAATTCTGTACACTTTGTGCTGGATGTGTTTTGTTTTTAACCTCTCCTCTCTATTTTACCTTTTGTCACTTAAATGAAGAAAATAATTTGAGTGTTTTTTTCCTTTTTACTGCTACCTTTTGTATAATCTGTCACCTTTCCTTGAGGGTGAACCGGGTCTTTATGCTGCAGCTGATGATTGAGATGAGTATCAGGTGTGCCAAACTTCCACCACTGGGCCCTGCCTCTGCCAATGGGAAACAGACAAACAGGGGAGTAGCACAAGGGGAGGAGACAAGACAGACAAACAAGGAAACTCTGTGACATAATCTTTGAATTCACATTTGGACCCCTCTGTTTCTCTGGACCACAGAGCTGACCACCTGATGAGATCACTTGTTTGTAACAAGGTGTGAAGTATTTTAGGAAACAATGATCCTCTCTGCTCTGTCCATGTGCACTTTAACAATCACTTTGTTTCATTCTCTTAAAAAGAAATGTTGTATACTTAAAAGGCATTTAAAAAAAATAAATCCTTCTACATGATATATATTGTATAACTATTCTCATCATACATTTATTTGTATTTTGATAAGTTTACATTAAAGATGACAAAACTTTTTTTCAGAATAAAAACACATTTATTCAACCACCTTCTAAAATGTTCAGTTAAATTTGTTGGTCCCACCATTTCACACATCAACATGTCTATTATTGTAAAAAAGAAAATCATGTTTCTTAAAATGTATTTATAATATCTTCCTTGGTGTATGTTAAACAAGGAGATTTTGTTTTTTGTTGAAAACTAGTTTCATATGAAGGTAATTTAATGTTGACTTAAATTTTACAGTGATTATGAAAATAACTTTCATGTTTAACTTTAACATTTCACTACGTTCCTCTACATACAGAGCACATTCATTAAAAATTCAGACAGAGATTTTTTTGTTAAAAATGACATCATCCTTTAAACAGACCTGACTGTTTGTGGATGGTGACTGTGATGCATATTTGAGCGTGTAATCCTCACCATCAATGTGACAATGTGTACATATATCAGGAGTGAAAATACAGCCAGTGTGAATAACACCTGTGATGCATCTGCATTCAGACAGGATGGGACCAGTCTGAGGGCTGCTGCACAATCTTAATGTGCACACACTGACATGTTTTAAGAGCTGGATGTACACAGACCTGTCTCCACTTCTTCAGTCTGTGCTCACAGTTCTCTGTGTGACCACAAGAGGGCGGAGGACTGGGAAGAGCTACAGTGCTTGGTAATAGAAGACTCCAGGGCAGAAAGCAGTGACAGTACCCAATCTGTGCCACGTGCCTGATCTGTTCTGCACATGCACAAAATGCTACATGTCATCCCCCTAACCCTAACCATCTCACTGCTTATAGGAAAAATCTAACTATATCTCCAGATTGACAGCCTTAAAATCAAAACTAAAGTGATGATAGAGGAAAAAGCTCAAACTTTGAGGAGTCTGTGTCCCTCTGGTTGCACTGCTTGCTTATTTTCAATTTCCCAGTGTAATAATCCTGCATGCACTACCAGCTAGGTAACTACATCCTCTCTTCACACTCTGTGTAGCAGCCACAGTTCAGCAGCCCTGCATGTTATCATGAATGTGGTCAAAGGTTCAACAGACATTGTCAGAGTAGGTTCGTTAGTTGTGCAGAGGATACATGAGCATTAACTATACTAACAGTTAAATCACTTTAGGCAAATGGAGTTCAATCTGATGCTTCATTATATGATTGTTAACCTGTAGAGCTTTAACCAAGCCAGTGGTGAGTTATTTCCAGGTTTAGACATCCAAGTTAAACCTGGACTAATCTGTAGTGACAGCCACGTTACATATAACTGTTGAAAAGCGTTGCAGTGATGTTTGAACGGCATGTTGCAAAAACAGTAATCAAAAGGCTGTTTAAACAAGAGATATATGTCATCTCAATGTCACTTTTAAACCACATTTTGTAATTTTTACGTAGATGTCTTGAACTGTGTTGAACACTGTTCTTTCCACTTTATCCCGATGACACACAGATGTACCTGCCCATTACATCCACAGACTCTGACTCAAATATGTTATTTACCAACTGTAACAGACATTTTTATGTGGATGCCATTAACACTACAACACACCATAACCTCCCTCATATTCTGCTTTTTCCAAACTCACCTTCACAAACACCCAGTTTAACAACAAATCTACAATTCTGTCCCACTGAGCACTAATCAGGATTTCAGCATTTATTTCTTGTTGAAAACTGTGTGATATTCAGTGTTAACATCTGAGACCTTTTTTCCACCCTCGTTTCAATCAGCTAAAATACGGTTACATCAACTTGTCACAAAAAAAAAAAATTAGTTTGAACATTTTGGTTCATTTGTTGAGTTGTAGACTGAAAGAGAGACGGTATTGATTAGTGTGAAGGTATTTCTCCAAAGTCATATTGCACATTTGAGTGAAATGTGGTGCCAAGCAATTATAATGTTGAATGTTCAACATGTTAGTTTTGCCAATTAGCACTAAACACAAAGTACAGCTGAGGCTGATGGGAGAACGATTAAAATGGTGACTCTGTAAACATTATATTTTGAAATAACTCACAAAATAACTTGTGGAAATTATTCAATGGTAAACTTGTAATAACACAAATAAACAAGTGAAATGAAAAAGCATTTTCATCACTGAGATAATCTCATTAATACATGAAGTAAAAATATCGTTTAGATCTATATAATTGATTCTACATAATAGTGAATATAAACCTGCAGTGAGCTGCTCATATCCTGTGAGCTGATTAAAATTCTCACAGGATGTGAGCAGTAAAGGTGAGAACTGTTTCTAATTGGTAAATATTCATATCATTCAGGTCAGCTGATCTACAGCAGCTTTACCACAAAACCAAATGGACGTGATCTGTAGGTCTTCAAACATGGGAAGTGGCCTCAGTTTTAAACTGCAAAAGCCAAAAAGGGAAGTTGGTTAGTTTGGTTACTATTGTCAGCTCAGCTTAAAATACAATTTTCACATGAAATCATCAGTCAAAGGATTTTACTGCTGCTCTGATTCTGATGTGGACTTGTTGGGTAAGACCTTTAAGCTTTCTAGCTTCTGAAACGAAGTGGACAATATTTGATATAATGTCTTATTTTTTCTTTTTTAGTTTATTAATATCTAATAAATTAGATGTTACTGCAACATTTTACCATTAACAGATACCATAATCTCACTACCTTGGTATCAGTTATAGTTTACATGAAATATTATAATTCATAATGTAGTTCTGCAGATTTACATCACTGGTCTGATTGTTTGAATTTGTGGATTATTTGGTTTAAAACAACCTGTATGATGTTGAATGATACAATTAAAAAATATTCCTGCTTTGTTGTGAATCCAGGTGATGAGATTGATGGCAGCCCTGTCTACAAATATGTTGACAGTCAACATGTTACTGAGTGTCTTCTTTCTTCCAGGTGAGGTGTTTGTTCACTCACTTTTATTTGGAGACATTACTCAAATAATTTATAGTCTGAAACAAAGCAGAAAGATCAGCTACTTCTTACAACTGTTCACATCCTGACTGCAAAGTCAAATGTTTTATTTTAAAATTGTTACAAGACAGAAAAACATGCAACATACAGCTGCTGAAGTGTATTTATTGTATCATGAACCATCTCATCATGGACATTTTTCTACTTAATGTTAATGATGATCTGATCTCACAGGTGCTTTGGCTGCTTGTTCTGATGATTCAGCCCTCTTCATCACTGCACCGCTGAAGATGGAAGCACTGAGTGGATCTTGTTTGCAAATCCCGTGTAACTTTAGTGTTAGAGTAGCAGAAGAATTTGATGGCAGCAGAACAACCTTTGGAGTGTGGATTAAAAAAGACCACAGTTTTGGCCCCTATCCAAACAATGTGATTTTCAACAGTAGTCAGACCATGAACACTTATCCAATGAAAATTACTGGAAACCTGAATGAGAAAAACTGCACCACTCTATTTTCCAATTTAACCACAACATATACAGACACATACTTCTTCAGAATTGAGAACAGGCCATATAAGGCAACAGCTGTTTGTGATCCTCTTAATATAACAGTCACAGGTAAGATAGTTTTTTTCAGTCATATTGTTGTTTAGATTAAAAAGGAAATCAGTTGCAGCTTTGGTCTGAACAGCAAACACCATGGTCCTAACCTTACTGTGATATTAAATATGTAATGAAAATTACGAATTAAACTCAGCTGTGGTGAGAAAAACCAGTCTGATAATAGATAGTCACTGGTTTGAATGTCCTGACTCACAGCCGAATAATACCTGAATATTTATTAATCTGAAAATAAAATTAATTAATATTTTCCGCAAAACTATACAGTAAAAGTCCCCACATTTTTGTCATTTACTGTTTTTGCTTGAAAAAGGAAATCAGTTAAGTTATTTTCATTCCTCCATATTCATTGAAGGACTAAATTAGTCTTAGTTTGATTAAATTGCTGATTCTGACAGTTACTGTCTCAATGAATGTTCACAATACTCAATGTGCTTTATTTTCAAATAGGTACAAAATTAGGATGAAAGATTACATTATTTTTATTTTAGCTGTAAAAAAAAAATGAACACTGTAATGTGGTGTAAAGTCTTTTTGATTTTAAACCACAGATTCTCCTCCGAGCCCCACAATTGAAATCTCAGGTGAGCTGAACGAGAAGGAGTCTGTCACTATAACCTGCTCAGCTTTCACTCCCTGTCCACACTCCCCTCCTAAACTCGCCTGGAATCTCCAACAAGACGCTCACAACAAAATAGAGGAGAACACAGATCGAACCTTTACCACTAAAATCCAGAAGACCATCACTCTGTCTGACAAGCAGGACGGATACACCATCACCTGTTCTTCCATCTACTCTGTGAATGAAGGACAAAATGTTAAGTCAGCAGAGGGAAAAGTGACTCTCAATGTTTCATGTAAGACAACCAGAGTTTGTTATTGGATCCTGTCAGCACATGATGATTCATGAGATATCAGCTGATTTTTAATGAATAAAATAATCTGTCACATTTTCCTCAGATGCTCCTAAAGACACCTCAGCAATGATCAGTCCATCAGGTTTGGTGTCACCAGGTAGCTGGGTGAACCTGACCTGCTCCAGCAGAGCCAAGCCTGCCGCCAACTTCACCTGGTTCAAGATCAACAAAGATGGACTCATGAAGGTGTCTGAAGGAGACTTTTACAGATTCAATGTGACAGATGGAGGAGTTTATTACTGTGTGGCCACAAATGATGTTGGTAATCAGACGTCATCAGAGATCCATCTGACTATTAAAGGTAAATGCAGAACTGTACTGATCCAAGTTACTTTAATTAATGAAAAGTAGGAATTGAGCAGAGGCTCCAACAACTTCATATGTCATCATGTCAATATTGTTTTTTATCTATAAGCAAAACCACAGTGGGCGTTTCTTGGAGGAATCATTGTGATCATCATACTCATCTTCCTGGTTGTCAGTGTGTGGTGAGTATCACAAACTATAGCAGCTAACATGACTCAGTTCCAGGCTCTTTAATCTGATTAATCATAGTTTAAATTCAATCTAGATTTTTCATTTATGTGTTTTTTTGTTATTGAACAGCACTCTCGTGTTTCTCCAGTGGTTTAAGTCGACAAATCCACAACAGACTGAGGTAGGAAATACTGAAAATTACTGTACATTACTGCACTGTTTATAATAAATGTTTTAAAAATGTTCACAACATGAGCTAATCCAGATCATTTCACACATCTGAGTGGGGATCATAAGTAACTGTGTTAAATGGGAAGTAATACCACAAACTCAACAAACATCCTCTTTCCAGGCTGCTAAGGTGCAACCCACATGAGCGGACAATGTCTTGAAACAACATACAATGTTTCACTGCTGTGAAAACAGTTTATTCTGATCTTTACAGTCTATCAGGGGGAGCTGAGTGAGAGAAAGAGGTGACATGTAGAGGCTAAAACTCCACCTGCTGCTTCTAACAATTGTTTTTTTGGTTGCTTTGTTTTGCAGAGTCAAACAGGTGAAGACGAGCTAGCTAAAACAGAAGAAGAAGGGATCCATTATGGAGAGATCAACTTCTCCAAGCAGAGACCTGGACAGTCCTCTGACTCAGTGCAGGCCAGCAGAGAGCAGCAGGATATTGTGTATGAACAGGTCAAAGTGTCCGAGCCAACAAACAGATTCACACAGACTGCTGACGGCCCAGAGGAGCTGTATGCTCAAGTGAAGAACAAATGAGAGTTGTTTTGTTGTTTAAAGACAGATTACACTTAGATGCAATTTACATTAAGCATCACTTTATTATTTATTCATACATGCATTCATACAGGTTATTTTATGTCAGGAACAGATACTGAAGCGTTGATAGAAAATTTTCACTGTTCACAGTTCAATGAAGAGAAGCTCAAAACTTCCTCATCCTGCAGCTTTTTTCATTTTCATTATCAATATGTTCAGTTACATGTGTGCTGACATAGCATAGCTGTTTTATTATTAGTCATGTATATTTCAGATATGGACAAAAGCTCCAAAAGGGAACAAGTCCAAAAAAATGCCGTGACACCAGAAGCAGTTCAGCACACACAGCAGCAGCGTAGCACAAGATTAGATTGAAACATAAGTTGTTTCTGTGTCATTTTGTTTTGTGATATTTTAATAAGGCAAAAATAATTCTGTACACTTTTTGCTGGATGTGTTTTGTTTTTAACCTCTCCTCTCTATTTTACCTTGTGTTATTTATATGAAGAAAATAATTTGAGTGTTTTATTCCTTTTTACTGCTACCTTTTGTTTAACCTTTTAATTCACATTTGGACCCCTCTGTTTCTATGGACCACAGAGCTGACCACCTGATGAGATCACTTGTTTGTAACAAGGTGTGAAGTATTTTAGGAAACACTGATCCTCTCTGCTCTGTCCATGTGTATTTTCACAAACATCTTTTCTTGGTCTTAAAAATAAATGTTGTATACTTAAAAGACCTTTTTTTAAATAAGTCCTTCTGCATTATATATATTGTATAACTATTCTCACCATACATTTATTTGTATTTTGATTAGTTTACATTAAAGATGACAAAACTGTTTTTTTCTGAATAAAAACAAATGTATTCAACCACCTTCTAAAATGTTCAGTTACATTTGTTGGTCCCAACATTTCACACATCAGCATGTCTAATATTGTAAAAAAGAGATGTTAGAGGCAAAAGCTCAAACTTTGAGGAGTCTGTGTCCCTCTGGTTGCACTGCTTGCTCACTTTCATTTCCCCAGTGTAATAATCCTGCATGCACTACCAGCTAGGTAACTACATCCTCTCTTCACACTCTGTGCAGCAGCCACAGTTCAGCAGCCCTGCATGTTATCATGAATGTAGTCAAAGGTTCAACAGACATTGTCAGCATACTTTTTAATCTTCAAGACTTGTGCAGAGGATACATGAGCATTAACTACATTTACATTTACATTTAGTCATTTAGCAGACGCTTTTATCCAAAGCAACTTACAAGGGAGAATAACATTCAAGCTACATTGCAACAGAGACATTAGTGTGACAATAAATAAATACTGCTCAGTAGTGCTAAGTAGTTGTAAGTTAAGAGTGCTAAGTAATTGTAAGTTAAGAGAGGAGGTACTCTCTGAAGAGCTGGGTCTTCAAGTGCTTCTTAAAGACAGAGAGGGAGGCCCCTGCTCTGGTGGTTTTTGGCAGCTCGTACCACCAACGTGGAACTGCAAATGAGAATAACCTGGATTGCCGTGGTTGTATGGCCGGCAGAGCCAGGCGACGCTCATTTGACGAACGCAGCATTCGGAGGGCAACATGTGCTTTTACAAGAGCATTTAAGTAGATGGGAGCATTCCCAACAATCACTCTGTAGGCAAGAATAAGAGACTTGAACTTGATGCGAGCAGCTACAGGTAACCAGTGGAGCTCGATAAGCAGCGGAGTGACGTGTGCCCTCTTTGGCTGGTTGAACACCAGTCGCACCGCCGCATTCTGTATCATCTGGAGTTTGCTGTGATTGACAGTGTCAAAAGCAGCTGATAAGTCTAGCAGAATGAGAACCGAGGATTTGGCGGCAGCTCTAGCAGTTTTTAAGGCCTCTTTCACAGACAACAGGGCTTTTTCGGTGGAGTGACCATTTTTGAAGACAGATTGAAGTGTATCGAGAAGGTTGTTTCTTAACAGGTATTCTGTGACCTGTATAGAGACCGCCCTCTCTATGGTTTTGGTAAGAAATGGGAGGAGTGAGACCGGCAGTTTTCTACTTGAGTGGGATCAAGTGAGGGTTTTTTGAGTAGTGGTGCGACCCTAGCCACTTTGAAAGCAGAGGGGAAGGAGCCAGAAGTGAGGGAAGAATTAATCATATGTGTGACTGCCAGGGTGACAGTCAGTGATATAGCTTGAAGGAGGTTAGATGGAATCGGATCTAGCGGACAGGTAGTAGGTAACTATACTAACAGTTAAATCACTTTGGGCAAATGGAGTTCAAACTGGGTAAATGAAGTCTGTAGCTTTGTAGATGACTTAATGCTGATTTAATGTGTCATCCAGCACAATGGTGACTCTAAACATTATATTTTTAAATAACTCGCATAATATCTTGTTGAACTTATTTAATGATAAACTTGTAATAACACAAATAAACAAGTGAAATAAAAAACATTTTCATCACTGAGATTATCTCATTAATACATGAAGTTAATATATATTTATACATCTGTTCAAATGAATACATTATTTTAGTGATCTTTATAATTGACTCTACATAATAGTGACTATAGACCTGCAGTGAGCTGCTCATATACTGTGAACTGGTTAAAATTCTCACAGGATGTGAGCAGTAGAGGTGAGAACTGTTTCTAATTGTTAAATATTCATATCATTCAAGTCAGCTGATCTACAGCAGCTTTACCACAAAACCAGATGGACGTGATCTGTAGGTCTTCAAACACGGGAAGTCGACTCATTTTTAAAGTGCAAAAGCTAAAATGGAAGTTGATTATTTGGTCAGTTGCATGACAGCTCAGCTTAAAATAAAACATTTTTGGAAATCAGCAAAGGATTTTACTGCTGCTCTGATTCTGATGTGGACTTGTTGGGTAAGACCTTTAAGCTTTCTAGCCCATATTCTTTTATTCTTTTGTTATTCTGATATGTCTCAAAATACTAAGACTCAGGCTCTTTCGTAGTTGTACAAACATTATTTCAGAGTTTTAAAAAAATCACCAGGAGTCTTCTGGGTTGAAGTGCAGTAGAGCTTTATTGCCGGCAGAAAAACCCAAGATCACATACAGACAAGGTCTATGAACTATGATCTAACTTTCAATATTGGGTGACCTTTTTTATACCTAAAAACTTACTGATGTCTACTGAAAAATATCTAGACTCACTCCAATGATCTCATCCCCTTGTCGTCTAAACTGACCTCGACACTGGTATTTCCCTTTCATACCCATCCAAGCTATCTCATTTTGGCACACAAGATATCATCTCCACCTGTCCAATTATTTCTCCACCACAGCAATCCTGGGCCATTCATTTCTCTACTACGGCAATCCTGGCTTATCTGTAACACACAAACTTTCTGCTGACACTGTTATTTTCCAAATCCCTCAACCTTGGTCTTTTTTAAAACAATGTTCCTTCTTTAAAAAACACAATTACGTTTTGGCTTTTCTCTTGCTGCATTCTTTTTAATATAATATGTTTCACACTCTTTTCTCATCTGGTTACATTTCACATCTGTGGGTTACAATATAGCATGCTCAATCAGTAGGTGCACTTTAAATCAGCAGGTGTGGAATAAACATATTTCATTCTCAATCACTTATCATAATTATTTTAGTATGGCCATCATGATCATAGTCATTCATTACAATAATCACTGTAAATGTCTTGTCTTATATATTTGTCTAGTTTTATACCACAATTCCTTCTGAAATGAAGTGGACAATATTTGATTTTTTCGTTTATTAATATCTAATAAATTATATGTTACTGCAACATTTTACCATTAACAGATGCCATAATCTCACTACTTTGGTATCAGTTATATTTTACATGAAATATTATAATTCATAATGTAGTTCTGCAGATTTACATTTAACCTGATTGTTTGAATTTGTGGATTATTTGTATGATGATGAATAATGACCAAATTAAAAAATATTCCTGCTTTGTTGTGTTTGTAAATCCAGGTGATGAGATTGATGGCAGCCCTGTCTACAAATATGTTGACAGTCAACATGTTACTGAGTGTCTTCTTTCTTCCAGGTGAGCTGTTTGTTCACTCACTTAAACATAAACATACATACACACACACATACCCATGCACACATACATACATACAAACTCATCATTTAAAGTGCATAGATGATGTATAAAGTGCATTTAGCGATTGCACACAGTTTCCTGGCAAAGAAACAGGTCAGGGGGCAGTGGGATAGGGGGCCAAGAGTTCAGTTCCTGAACAGCTGAGGGGTAAAACCATACAGCAGCTGAAGTGTATTTATTGTATCATGAACCATCTCATCATGGACATTTTTCTACTTAATGTTAATGCTGATCTGATCTCACAGGTGCTTTGGCTGCTTGTTCTGAAAAATCAGCCCTCTTCATCACTGCACCACTGAAGATGGAAGCACTGAGTGGATCTTGTTTACAAATCCCGTGTAACTTTAGAGCTAAAGTAGCAGAAGAATTTGATGGCAGCAGAGAAACCTTTGGAGTGTGGATTAAAAATGACCACAGATTTGGCCCCTATCCAAACAATGTGATTTTCAACAGTAGTCAGACCATTAACACATATCCAATGATAATTATTGGAAACCCGAATGAGAAAAACTGCACCACTCTATTTTCCATTTTAACCACAACATATACAGACAAATACTACTTCAGAATTGTGAATGAGCAATTCAAGGCAACAGCATATTGTGATCCTCTTCAAATAACGGTCAGAGGTAAGATAGTTTTGTTTTTTGTCATATTGTTGTTGAAAATAAAAAGGAAATCAGTTGCAGCTTTGGTCTGAACAGCAAACACCATGGTCCTAACCTTACTGTGATATTAAATATGTGATGAAGATTACAAATTAAACTCACCTGTGGTGAAATGTGAGAAAAACCAGGCTGATAATAGATAGTCACTGGTTTGAATGACCTGCATCACAGCCGAATAATACCTGAATCTTTATTAATTTGAAAATAAACTGTATTAATATTGTCCGCACAACTCAACAGTGAGAGACACAAAATGTTTGTGATCCACCTTTTTTTGCTTTAATTAGGATGAAATTTTACATTTTTTCAGTTTAGCTGTAAAAAAACAACAAAACTGATATAGTATAAAGTCTGTGTTTGATTTTAAACCACAGATTCTCCTCTGAGCCCCACAATTGAAATCTCAGGTGAGCTGAAGGAGAAGGAGTCTGTCACTATAACCTGCTCAGCTTTCACTCCCTGTCCACACTCCCCTCCTAAACTCACCTGGAATCTCCAACAAGACGCTCACAACAAAATAGAGGAGAACACAGATCGAACCTTTACCGCTAAAATCCAGAAGACCATCACTCTGTCTGACAAGCAGGACGGTTACACCATCACCTGTTCTTCCATCTACTCTGTGAATGAAGGACAAAATGTTAAGTCAGCAGAGGGAAAAGTGACTCTCAGTGTTTCATGTAAGACAATCAGAGTTTGTTATTTGATCCTGTCAGCACATGATGATTCATGAGATATCAACTGATTTTTAATGAATAAAATAATCTGTCACATTTTCCTCAGATGCTCCTAAAGACACCTCAGCAATGATCAGTCCATCAGGTTTGGTGTCACCAGGTAGCTGGGTGAACCTGACCTGCTCCAGCAGAGCCAAGCCTGCCGCCAACTTCACCTGGTTCAAGATCAACAAAGATGGACTCATGAAAGTATCTGAAGGAGACTTCTACAGCTTCAATGTGACAGATTTACTAGATGTTTATTACTGTGTGGCCACAAATAATGTTGGTCGTCAGTGGTCATCAGAGATCCATCTGACTATTAAAGGTAAATGCAGAACTGTACTGAATCTAGTCTAATGTGGGACTCCAGAAGTGGGTGCACAACATCACCTGTTCTGAGATGTTCTGTGAATGAAGGAAAAGATTTCAAGGCAGCAGATGAATAACTGATTCTCAATGCTGATCTGTTCTTGATCATGAAACTTTATCAACCAAAGTGTGATTTTACAGCAGAGCCTGACTTCTGATCTTGTGTTAGGAGAGCCGAGATAATTTTGTTACAAAGATTAATAATGTGTCACCTTGTTGGTTCAACCTTTATGATGTTAAAATGTAAAGAAATGTGTCGTTTACACATAACATTTTCTTTCAAACGGTCTTCTTTTACAATAATATATTCTTCTTCCAGACTCAGGAATGATGGTTTGTGATGTTTTAGAAATGTAACATGTTACATTAAGGAGAGGATGATCATGTGTTGTGTTACAGGTCATGGGAAATTGGCTGATGTCTACATTATAGTGAAGGCTGTGGGGATTGTAATGCTTGTCAGTACAATGGTCATCTTTCAGTGGTGAGTCAAACTTTGTAATAATTTGCAACTACAAGGCAAGGCAAGGCAAGGCAGTTTTATTTATATAGCGCATTTCATACACAGTGGCAACTCAATGTGCTTTACATAAAACAAACATTTAACAGGAAAAATTGAAAAAAACATGGAATTTGAGAAATAAAAATGAAACCCAATCATAGTAAACACATACACCCCCCCCCCCCCACACACACACACACACACACACTAATAATAAAAACAAAGTACAGAAACATAGAAAGAGAGAGAAATAAAATACTATAATAGAGCATTAAAAATAAAATTGCAACATAAAATAGTGATTTGCTTTAAAATCATTAAAAGGACACAGAGTGCAAATGAAAGATTAAAATTAAAGTGCTTTAAAAGAGCTCAATCATAAGAAACAGGAGAAGGGAAGTGTTTTTAACCTGGATTTAAAAATGTTCACAGTTGGGGTTGATTTCAGTTCTGCTGGTAGTTTGTTCCAGTTGTGTGCAGCATAACAGCTAAAAGCTGCTTCACCATGTTTAGTCTGAACTCTGGGCTCCACTATCTGACCTGAGTCAGTAGATCTCAGAGCTCTACTGGGTTTATATTCTACTAACATGTCATTCATGTATTCTGGACCTAAACCATTCAGTGATTTGTAGACCAGTAGCAGAACTTTAAAATCTATTCTATAGCTGACTGGGAGCCAGTGTAAAGACTTTAGAACTGGAGTAATGTGCTCTGATCTCTTTGTTCTGGTCAAAACTCGAGCTGCAGCGTTCTGAATGAGCTGCAGTTGTTTAATGCTTTTTTGTGGGAGTCCAGTCAGAAGACCGTTACAGTAGTCGAGTCTACTGGAGATGAAAGCATGAATCAACTTCTCCTGGTCTGTTTGAGACATAAAACCCTTCACTCTGGATATGTTCTTAAGCTGATAGAAGGCTGTTTTGGTGATTGATTTGATATGACTGCTGAAGGTCAGATCTGAGTCTATCAGCACGCCAAGGTTTCGGACTTGGTCGCTAGTTTTTAGAGAGAGTGACTCGAGATGTTTACTGACAGCAATCCTCTTCTCTTTATTGCCAAAAACAATTACTTCAGTTTTGTCCTGATTTAATTGAAGGAAATTTTGGTTCATCCAATTTGTTACTTGCTCTAAACAGTGACACAATGACTGTATTGGACTGTAGTCATCCGGGGACAGTGCTAGGTATATCTGCGTGTCATCTGCATAACTGTGATAGTCTACATTAGAGTTCTGCAGAATTTGACCCAAAGGCAGCATATATAGACTGAACAGAAGGGGTCCAAGAACTGACCCCTGAGGAACTCCACATGTCATAGCCACTCGATCGGATTCATAACTTCCAATGGTCACAAAATAACTCCACTCCTCCAAGTAGGACCTGAACCATTCTAGGACTGTTCCGCTGAGTCCTGCCCAAGTTTCCAACCTGTTCAACAGTATACTGTGATCCACAGTGTCAAACGCAGCACTGAGATCCAACAGGACCAGAACTGACACCTTGCCTGAGTCAGTGTTTAACCTTATGTCATTTAAATCTCTAATAAGAGCTGTTTCTGTACTGTGGTTAGGTCGGAAGCCTGATTGAAATTTGTCAAAAAGGCCACTGGAGTTCAAGAAATTGCTGAGTTGATTAAAAAACACTTTCTCAATGATCTTGGCTATAAAAGGAAGATTTGCGATAGGATGATTACAGACAAACTGGTATGATTTTAAATGTGGTTTGGATGTTTGAGATAGATCATTATTATCACAGCAGGAACAAAAATGAAACTTTCTCCTTTTGTTTTCCAGTTGGTTTAGAACAAGACGCTCCACCAAACCAGTGAAGGTAATAAAAAATGAATTCTTCATTTGTTTAAATTTTTAAAATCCACCATGAAATGTTCCCAGTCGACTAACCCACAGCTGCAGTATGTTGCTGTCTGATCTACTCAGTAATCATTGTTCATAATATATCCTGTCCTACTTCTGAATACAAGTGTTGTTTTACTGAACCATTACACTAACTCACAGATGTTATCATGCTAACATACTAAATTATATCTTAACATTATACCTTCTAAACATCTGCATCGTCACTTTGTAAAGTCACCTTGAGCTGTACAGTGAATAAAACTCTCAGCAGCAGTAAATTCACTACAAATCACTAACACCCCACTGTCTGTGTGCTGTTTCATTTCCACAGGACTCAGCAGAAAATGTCAGCAGGGTGTTTGAGTTGTCATCATGAGCCACAAGGAGAGGATGACAACATGTTCACTGTCAGTGGAATTACATGATATCCATTATTGTCTATTCTGTATTATATGCTTATTCCTTATTTACATTTGTTAGTGTGCCATTTACAAGAAGGCAGATAACTGCTTCCTCCAGGTAAATATTTAATATTGTTAGTTTGTATAAGTGTTGAAAGATGAACAGGATGACCCAAGACTTCATCAGCATGTTGAGGTATTTTTGTTTCTGTTTCTGTTGTACATTTCTTCTTTCTTTTTCAGTCATCATGACAACATCTTCTTTAGTAATGTTGGACTTATTCATGGCAACAATGTTTTTTCTTTAGTTTTTAATATATCAAAAAGATCATTAGACCAAGTAAATAATACATTAATCATTAAATTAAAAACTGTTAAAATATGAACTTTCAGATTTCTTGTCTTGACGTTTTTCATGCAGTGTTTAGCAGAAAAAACATTTTTATAACTTATTCTATCATTTGTGTGACATGTTTACACAGAGGCTTAAAACAGCTACTGATGATGTCATTTTTAATGACATTCATAGCGCAAAAAACCCCATTATCTTTTCAGCTGATCACCTGTGTCAATATTATTATTTATGTCAAATATTTTATACATATATATAATAAAAAAGTTTAAGCATACAGGCTTTTAATGAGTTGTGATTAATCCTTTTTTTTTTTTTTAATTCTTTACAATGAATCATTGGAAGACTCAAGTTTTCAAAGCATCTGACTTCCTTCCTCACAGAACGTCAGCTATATTTAAAGTGTTTGTGTGCAATGTTTTAGCCTCTGAGGTCACATGATATCTAGAAGCCTGTTAACCAAAAAGGTGAACTAAGAGAAGTTTAGCTGAAGACGTTTAACAGACCAGACATGAAATACAAATATGTCACACAGTGACCATCTTTCTCTCCTTCATATGTTTTATCAGTCATTAATAAAATCCACATAGATCAACAGAGTTTCTTTAATATCAGATTAGATACTGAACACTACAAGCAGGGCACTTAATGCCTATGAAGATCTCAGTCATCCAGGTGATGGTATAATTCAAAAGTGTTGAGTCATGAGCAACTGGACTTCTACATTCTCATAGAAACAAAAGGCTTCATCAGTTGTTAGAATTTGCAGAACTGTTCTTCAGTGTTTTGTTTGAAGGAGGTTAAAGTTAAGAAAGGTGAGAAAATACTGACATGTACAATACAGGATGGTGTTTTGAACATGTTTCAAACTATTCATACTGCATTCATAAGGTCTAAAATGGACTGAACAGGTTTCTTGTTAGTGAGTAAATGTAAAATAAAGAAAAAAAGAGAGAAAAGAAATTATAATTTAAAATAAATCCTGTTAACAATCCACATGAACTTAATTATTAATTTTGAATCGATGTGTCTGCAAAGCTGAGGATTAAAACAGTTCTCATATGAGAACATATAGACTATACAAATTGAAATAGACCAGTGTGAAAAATATATATAAATGACTTGCTTTTGTCTTCCATTACTGTAACAAAACAGTCTTGAAATTAGCAAGAAATAGAAAGAAAATCCATTATTCATATTCACATTCAGTCACTGGGGGTCACTGTCAGCATGCAACACAACACATAGATCTGCTGATGCGTCTGGAGGTGAAGTCAGAGCTTCTCTGTTGTGTGACAGCAATAAAGTCAATAATGAATGTAACTCCTGTGTTTCAAACAAGGTTCAATAGTTCAAGTGGACCGGTCCTCTGACATGACAGGAAAAGGAAAAGCAAAAGATTCTTAATCACCAATTATAGTAAAAACAATGCTGCAGACTGGGCCGAAGGAAGAGATGGAGAAAGAGAGCAGAGTGAGAGGCAGGAGGGACTGTAAGAAGAGACAGAACAACAAACTCAGAGAGGGAAGAGCTCAGGAAATCAGAGACGTAAATGTGAGGGATGAATAACTGAGTGAGAAAGAAGAAACAAAAGAAGGATGAGAGGGACAGAAACTGATGCGGAGAGTTAAAGACTGAGAGTCCATTTCTTCTGTCAGCTGGACCTTATGGTGTGTTTTCTCTCTGTTTATATCATTTCCAGAACAATAACACACTCAGTAAAATACTTAGTTGTCATTTTCCTCTAAAATGTACCTGCAGAAGTGATAAATAGATTGCTGTGTGTTCTTCATGTAAAACTTCCTTCATCTGTCAATGCTCATTACTGGTGTTCTGTATTTGTGGCATCACTCATTAAGTTATCATTGTTGTGTTTTCAAAACTCACCACTAGGTGACACTGTTGATCCACAAAGATGAAGTTTAACCTCTTCTTAGCAAAAGACATTAACAAATAAAATGAATCTTTGAGTGACATTCAGTGAGTCCATCTCACTCCATTGACTGTTATTGTATTTATTCACCTGTGTATATCATTCCTACTCTTAACAGCTCTGTACAACGGCTCCGTCAGAAGTAAAGACACAATCATGTTACACCAGAGAATCTTTTATTTGTTAGCACTCATCCTCCTGATAACATTTCTTTTCCCAACACATCTAATTTTAATGATGAAATGAAATCCTTCTTTGACTTTAAATACCACATCATCTTCACTTGAATATTCAAAGTTTACTTCCACAAATTAAACTTTGAAAATAATATTATTTATTGAAACTACACCAAACATTTGTATTTTTACAGAAACCTACAGAAAAGTTCCTAATGAAGAAGAAACCATCACTGGATATAGCTCAATTAAGATGAGCATGAAGAATCTTGCTAAATCTACATTAATTGACATCATTCTAACAAACTAACCACACAAATATTCAGCCTATGGTGTTCTTGCTCTGGATATCAGTGACTGCAGTGGTTTGTGTCAGAAACACTAGACAAATAAAAACCCAATCAGTATTTATTTGTTCCCTAGATTGAAGTTTTGCATTAATCCATGCAGTATGTTGAGATATTTGAGTTTGGACCAAAATGGTGGACCTACTGACAGACAATGCCATTCATACAGCCAAATAAATTCATGAAAGAACAAAGAACGATTCAAATTAAAACGTTTAAATTATGAGGAAGCAGAAAATGTCTGTAGCTTTCTAGATGACTTAATGCTAATTTAATGTGTCACCCAGCACAATGGTGACTTTGTAAGCATTTTTGTAATAAATAAAGGGACAAAAACAATTTCATCACTGAGGTTCTCGCATCAATACATGAACTTATTCAAATTATTACATTATATTAGTGATTTATATAATTGATTCTACATAATAGTGAATATAGACCTGCAGTAAGCTGCACATATCCTGTGAACGGGTTCAAATTCCCACAGGATGTGAGCAGTAAAGGTGAGAACTGTTTATAATTGTCAAATATTTATACTATTCAGGTCAGCTGATCTACAGTAGCTTTACCACTAAACTAGATGGACGTGATTTGTAGGTCTTCAAACACAGGAAGTTGACTCAGTTTTAAATTGCAAAAGCTAAAAAAGGAAGTTGGTTTGGTGGTCTGTTGTACAACAGCTCAGCTTGACTTGAAATCACCAGTCAAAGGATTTTACTGCTGCTCTGATTCTGATGTGGACGTCTTGGGTAAGACCTTAACTTTTTACCCCAGAGGAAAATATTTGATATACCATAGAATAATTATATATGGTCATTATAGCATTTCTAAAACATCAAATCTAAATGTGTCTTTGGCCCCCATTGTCTGTTAATAGCAAGAAAATCTGTCAGATTCAATCCAATTAACATTACAGGAAACCTGAAAGAGAAAAACTGCACCACTCTACTTTCCAATTTAACCACAACATATACAGACAAATACTTCTTCAGAATTGAGAACAGGCCATTCTTGGCAACAGCTGTTTGTGATCCTCTTCAAATAACAGTCACAGGTAAGAGAGTTTTGTTTTTTTCAATCATATCGTTGTTTAAATTAAAAAGGAAATCAGTTGCAGCTTTGGTCTGAACAGCAAACACCATGGTCCTAACCTTACTGTGATATTAAATATGTGATGAAGGCTATAAAGTAAACTCACATGTGGTGAAATGTAAGAAAAAACAGTCTGTAAACAGATAGTCATTGGTTTGAATGACCTGCATCACAGCTGAAAAATACCTGAGTATTTATTAATCTGAAATTTTCATCATCTACTGTTTTTGCTTGAAAAAGGAAATCTGTGAAGTTATTTTCACTCCTCCATATTCATGGATGGACAAAATTAGTCTTAGTTTGCTTTAATTGCTGATTGTGACAGTTACTGTCTCAATGAATGTTCACAATACTCAATGTGCTTTTTACCAATGGATTAAAGTTATGACGAAATGTTGATTTTTTTCAGTTTAGCTGTAAAATAAGTAACACTGATGTATAGTATAAAGTGTGTGTTTGATTTTAAATCACAGATTCTCCTCCGAGCCCCACAATTGGAATCTCAGGTGAGCTGAAGGAGAAGGAGTCTGTCACTATAACCTGCTCAGCTTTCACTCCCTGTCCACACTCCCCTCCTAAACTCACCTGGAATCTCCAAATAGATTTGTTGTTTTAGCAATGGTATAATGACCATATATAAATATTTCTCAGTCTCTTTAACAGAATACAACCAGAAAAGACACCAGAAATGTGTATGCAGTATTAAAAAACATGAAGAAAAAAATAGAAAAGAAAACTGCTTCTATTGGCTAAAGCAGCAAGTATTTAGTGTGACCTCCCCTTACATTTGAGAAATAGCAGGAACCTGGCTCTCTTTAACCTAAATGGAATGGAACTTTAATCAATAACAATAACTCATAATTAATGTTAGATTTTGTGTATGTAGTTTTCTATTTGTATGATGGTGGTGGCCTGAGACTTTTGCACAGTATTGTATATATTCTATATATTGGTATCAGTTATAATTTACAAGAAACATTATAATTCATAATGTAGTTTCTGGAGACTTATATCTCTAGTTTGAATGTGTGAATTTGTGGATAATTTGCTTTAAAATAACTGGTATGATTTATAAGAACTGATTATAATATGATTAAAAGAAGAAAAAATATTCCTGCATTGTGTTTGTAAATCCAGGTGCTGAGATTGATGGCAGTCCTGTCTACAAATATGTTGACAGTCAACATGTTACTGAGTGTCTTCTTTCTTCCAGGTGAGCTGTTTGTTCACTCACTTTTATTTGGAGACATTACTCAAATCATTTACAGTCTGAAACAAAGAAGAAAGATCAGCTACTTCTTACAACTGTTCACATCCTGACTGCAAAGTCAAATGTTTTATTTTAAATTGTTATAAGACAGAAAAACATGCAACATACAGCTGCTGAAGTGTATTTATTGTATCATGAACCATCTCATCATGGACATTTTTCTACTTTATGTTAATGATGATCTGATCTCACAGGTGCTTTGGCTGCTTGTCCTGATGATTCAGCCCTCTTCATCACTGCACCGCGGAAGATGGAAGCACTAAGTGGATCTTGTTTGCAAATCCCGTGTAACTTTAGTGTTAGAGTAGCAGAAGAATTTGATGGCAGCAGAGAAACCTTTGGAGTGTGGATTAAAAGTGATCTCAGTTTTGGCACCTATCCAGACAATGTGATTTTCAACAGTAGTCAGACCATTAACACATATCCAATGAAAATTACTGGAAACCTGAATGAAAAATACTGCACCACTCTATTTTCCAATTTAAACACAACATATACAAACACATACTTCTTCAGAATTGAGAACAGGCCATTCTTGGCAACAGCTGTTTGTGATCATCTTCAAATAACAGTCACAGGTAAGAGAGTTTTGTTTTTTCAGTCATATTGTTGTTCAGATTAAAAAGGAAATCAGTTGCAGCTTTGGTCTGAACAGCAAACACCATGGTCCTAACCTTACTGTGATTTTAAATATTTGATGAAGGCTATAAAGTAAACTCACCTGTTGTGAAATGTGAGAAAAAACAGTATGTAAACAGATAGTGATTGGTTTGAATGACCTGCATCACAGCTGAAAAATACATGAATATTTATTAATCAGAAATTTTCATCATCTACTGTTTTTGCTTGAAAATCTGAGAAGTTATTTTCACTCCTCCATATTCAAGGATGGACAAAATTAGTCTTAGTTTACTTTAATTGCTGATTGTGACAGTTACTGTCTCAACGAATTATCACAATACTCAATGTGGTTTTTACCAATGGATTAAAGTTATGATGAAATGTTGATTTTTTTTTCAGTTTAGCTGTAAAATAAGTAACACTGATGTATAGTATAAAGTGTGTGTTTGATTTTAAACCACAGATTCTCCTCCGAGCCCCACAATTGAAATCTCAGGTGAGCTGAAGGAGAAGGAGTCTGTCACTATAACCTGCTCAGCTTTCACTCCCTGTCCACACTCCCCTCCTAAACTCACCTGGAATCTCCAACAAGACGCTCACAACAAAATAGAGGAGAACACAGATCGAACCTTTACCACTAAAATCCAGAAGACCATCACTCTGTCTGACAAGCAGGATGGATACACCATCACCTGTTCTTCCATCTACTCTGTGAATGAAGGACAAAATGTTAAGTCAGCAGAGGGAAAAGTGACTCTCAATGTTTCATGTAAGACAACCAGAGTTTGTTATTGGATCCTGTCAGCACATGATTATTCATGGGATATCAGCTGATTTTTAATGAATAAAAATAATCTGTCACATTTTCCTCAGATGCTCCTAAAAACACCTCAGCAATGATCAGTCCATCAGGTTTGGTGTCACCAGGTAGCTGGGTGAACCTGACCTGCTCCAGCAGAGCCAAGCCTGCCGCCAACTTCACCTGGTTCAAGATCAACAAAGATGGACTCATGAAAGTATCTGAAGGAGACTTCTACAGCTTTAATGTGACAGATTTACTAGAAGTTTATTACTGTGTGGCCTCAAATGATGTTGGTCATCAGTCGTCACCACAGATCCATCTGATTATTAAAGGTAAATGCAGGACTGTACTGATCCAAGTTACTTTAGTTGTTGAAATGTGGGAATTGAGCAAAGGCTCCAACAACTTCATATGTCATCATGTTAATATTGTTTTTTATCTATAAGCAAAACCACAGGGGGCGGTTCTTGGAGGAATCATTGGGATCATCATACTCATCTTCTTGGTTGTCACTGTTTGGTGAGTATCACAAATTATAGCAGCTATCATGACTTAGTTCCAGGGTCTTTAATTCCAGCAAAGTTTGAAGTCTGTTGCTTCTTCTTTACATGTCTGATCACACATGTCTGACCAATCACACCTAATGTTTTATTTATTTATTTTGTACAGCACTCTCCTTTTTTTTAAGTGGTTTAAGTCGACACATCTGCAACAGACTGAGGTAGGAAAATACTGAACAGTACTGTAAAGCATTGATGCACTGGTTATAGTGAATTTTTTTAAAGACGTTCACAACATGAGCTCATTCAAATCATTTCACACATCTGAGTGGGGAACATAAGTGACTGTGTTAAATATGAAGAAATATCATAAACTCAACAAACATCCTCTTACCAAATCGCTTTGGTGCAAGGTGGGAAACTTCGCAACCCACATGAGCGGACAATCTCTTAAGTGATGGGGGACTTGAGTGAGAGAAAGAGGTGACATTGAGAGGCTAAAACTCCACCTGATGTTTCTAACAACTGTTTTTTTGTTGCATTTTTGTTACTTTGATTTGCAGAGTCAAACAGGTGAAGAACAGCTAGCTAAAACAGATGAAGAAGGGATCCATTATGGAGAGATCAACTTCTCCAAGCAGAGACCTGGACAGTCCTCTGACTCAGTGCAGGCCAGCAGAGAGCAGCAGGATATTGTGTATGAACAGGTCAAAGTGTCCGAGCCAACAAACAGATTCACACAGACTGCTGACGGCCCAGAGGAGCTGTATGCTCAAGTGAAGAAGAAATGAGAGTTGTTTTGTTGTTTAAAGACAGATTACACTTCAGTGCAATTCATATTAAACATCACTTTATTTTTATTTATACAATATATATATAGAAGTACTGGTTACGGTTAGAGTTTTGTGCATATCCAGAACAGATGCGGTTACATCACTGCTTTCTGCCCTGTAGTCTTCTCTTACCAAGCACTGTAGCTGTTCCCAGTCATCTGCCCTAGTGTGGTCACACAGAGAACTGTGAGCACAGACTGTAGAAGTGGAGACAGGACTGTGTACATCCAGCTCTTAAAACATGTCAGTGTGTGCACATTTGATTGTGCAGCAGCCCTCAGCCACCATCCACAAACAGCCTGGTCTATTTAAAGGGTGACGTCATTTTTAACAAAAAATTGTCTACATTTTTAATGAATGTGCTCTGTAAGTACAGTACATGCATACTGAGAGAAACATGTACTGAAATGTTTTTAAAATGTATTCTTTCACTGTGATACTTCAGTCACTCTTCATTTACTGTTATATGAAAGTATTTTGCAGCAAAACCAAAAGATGTTTAGGGGGAAGGTCTCTTGTCCTTTTCTTTATGGATTAGGTAAATTATCTTAACACATGATTTTAATTTAACATAATAATCTAACTGGCCTGGTTGCCCTAACGTTGTGAGGTGACTAAACTTGTTCTGAATAGCTGGTCTAAATAATACAAAATTAATCTTAAACCTGCATTAATCTCTTTGGCTTCTTAAAGGCAGCAGAACCAAGTGTAAACACAGTATTAAAAGACAGGTTCATAATTTTTTGGGGTTTTTTTTCTCCGAGGTATTGATACACAGTTATTGTACAATAGCAATGACATGTCTTTTCTTTCTTTTCCTCTCTTTCTACCTGTGTATTGTCTTTCTTTTCCCCTTTTTCATTCTGTTGCTGATGTTTTACATTATTTACATTCCCCACTAATGATCACTAACCCAGCTGATTTCTGCTTTATTGGTGTGGAGGCTGAATAATCAAATTCATCTTGTCATTCAACTAACTGAAAAAAGAAAAAGAAAAAAGAGAAGAGAAAAGAAAATAATTTAAAAAAAGCTAGTGTAGTGCCCATTCAAAACTTGCCTGTTTATTGCTTGGCTTCTGGTCGCTAAAATCAAAGCAAATAAAAATGAATACAGGTGATGTGAAATGTGAATGAGTATATACACCAACAACATGATAGAAACTAACATTTTATCATATGCAGATGTTATAATACGATCTCTAACAGTAAATGAAGGTTCTTTTCTCACTTCATGTAGCCTACAATACATTTAAAAATAAAATGATGTGCATCCTAAAATAAAAATGGATCAATCATGTTGGGCTCTTAGGTCATTTCTATTTTCTTCACCTTCTGTTTGGATTTGAGTGGGTATGTTTGCGCCAAAGATTTGTGCTTTGTATGAAGTGGCATTTCACAATTGCCACAGTTTTTGAACATATATGACAGTGCATAAGTTACAGTGTAATGTAAGATATTAGTCAAAAGTTTGATTTAATAAAAGGCAGCGGCACACAGAAAGGTTTTTGGGCTTGATTTAAAAGAACTTGGAGTTGCAGCCAACCTTCAGTTTTCTGGGAGTTTCCACATATATGGAGCATGAAAACTCAACGTTGCTTCTCTATGTTTAGTTTTGACTCTGGGACATAAAGCTAACTTGTCCCAGACCATCTGAGAGGTCTGGATGATTAATAATGTAGCAGAAAAACATCTATTTGGCCTTAAACCATTCAGTACTTTATAAATCAACAGTAGTATTTTAAAATCAATACTTTCTCAAACAGGAAGACAGTTTATAGATTTGAGAACTGGAGTGATGTGATCCACTTCCTTGGTCTTATTGTGGACTCAAGCAGCAGCATTCTGACTCAGCTGCAGTTGACTGATTGATATTTTAGAGACACCTGCAAAGACACTGTCACAGTAGTCGAGTCTAGTGAAGATAAATATATGTACCTCTGAGGTGCAGATTTTGAAGGCATGATAATGAGAGGTCAAAGGTCAGACAATGTTCTGCACACCACTGAAACAAATCAACAGTTGAAATGTGTTCTTCCTATTGAGTTTTAAGCCCTCAAAGAGACACAAGAATTTTCTTTCCACACCTGTATTTGACATTTTATTTTTAGTGATAATAATGAAACTTGTGGCAGACTTAAACTGAAGGTATTCATTGTGTGAGGGTACACAATCATTACTATAACAGCTTACAAAGTATCTCTTGAATTTTACCACTAAATGTGAAATAAAACCCTCACAAAATCTCTTGGGACCCTGACATTTTTAGAAAATAGGTTATCACAATTTAACGAATAAATATGTTTTTCAATCAGGAGAAAATGTTTTCATCCCTAATAAAAATTAATTAAAATACTAATAAACGTATGATGAAATTGGAACGCACAATACATAAGCTGTTGGGGGGGGGGGGGAAGTATTTTTAGGATACAAAATTAGTTTCTTTTAGGTTTGTACAAGAAGTTGCTCTGAGTGTTTTTGATTATATATAACTAATAACTGGACTGCAACAGCTGTGTTTAATCAGCAAACATGTAATTGAAAATATTAATGACGGAAATTAAAAAAGCTGCAGGATGAGGGAGTTTTGAGCTTCTCTTCATTGAACTGTGAACAGTAAAATACACATTTTCTGTCCAGGTTTCAGTAAATTGTTTCTGACATAACTGACATAAAATAACATATTATACACATTTAAAATAAAGTGATGTTTATTATGAATTGCACCTAAGTGTAATCTGTCTTTAAACAACAAAACAACTCTCATTTGTTCTTCACTTGAGCATACAGCTCCTCTGGGCCGTCAGCAGTCTGTGTGAATCTGTTTGTTGGCTCGGACACTTTGACCTGTGCATACACAATATCCTGCTGCTCTCTGCTAGCCTGCACTGAGTCAGAGGACTGTCCAGGTCTCTGCTTGGAGAAGTTGATTTCTCCATAATGGATCCCTTCTTCTTCTGTTTTAGCTAGCTCTTCTTCATCTGTTTGACTCTGCAAATCAAAAAGTGACCAAAAAAAAAAACATTTGTTAGAAGCAGCAGGTGGAGTTTTAGCCTCTAAATGTCACCTCTTTCTCTCATTCAGCTCCCCTGTCATACAAGTGACTGTAAATATCAGAATAAACTGTTTTCACAACAGTGAAGCATTGTATGTGTTTCAAGAAATTGTCCACTCATGTGGGTTGCGAAGTCTCCCACCTTGCACCAAAGCAGTTTGGTAAGAGGATGTTTTGTTGAGGTTGTGGCATTTCTTCATATTTAACACAGTCATTTATCTTCCCCTCTCAGATGTGTGAAATGATCTGGATGAGCTCATTTTGTCAACGTCTTTAAAATATTCAGTATAACCAGTGCATAAATGCTGTACAGTACTGTTCAGTATTTTCCTACCTCATGTGTCGACTTAAACCACTTGAGAAACATAAGCGCGCTGCACAGAAAAACAAAAGAACACATCAATGAAAAATATAGATTGAAAGTGAACTATGATTGGTCAGACATGTGTATGGTCAGACATTTAAAGAAGAAGTAACAGACCACAGACTGTTTCTTACTGTCTGTGTGGGCTTGGCTGGAAATAAAGAGCCTGAGTCATGTTAGCTGCTATAGTTTGTGATACTCACCACACACTGACAACCAGGAAGATGAATATGATGATCCCAATGATTCCTCCAACAAACGCCCACTGTGATTTTCCTTGGGAAAAAATAAAAAACAATATAAGCATGATGACATTGTTGGCTTTGCTCACTTCCCACTTTTCATTAATTAAAGTAAATTGGATCAGTACAGTTCTGCATTTACCTTTAATAGTCAGATGGATCTCTGATGACAACTGATTACCAACATTATTTGAGGCCACACAGTAATAAACTCCTCCATCTGTCACATTGAAGCTGTAAAAGTCTCCTTCAGATACTTTCATGCGTCCATCTTTTTTGTTCTTGAACCAGGTGAAGTTGGCGGCAGGCTTGGCTCTGCTGGAGCAGGTCAGGTTCACCCAGCTACCTGGTGACACCAAATCGGATGGACTGATCATTGCTGAGGTGTCTTTAGGAGCATCTGAGGAAAATGTGACAGATTATTTTTATTCATTAAAAATCAGCTGATATCTCATGAATCATCATGTGCTGACAGGATCCAATAACAAACTCTGGTTGTCTTACATGAAACATTGAGAGTCACTTTTTCCTCTGTTGACTTAACATTTTGTCCTTCATTCACAGAGTAGATGGAAGAACAGGTGATGGTGTATCCGTCCTGCTTGTCAGACAGAGTGATGGTCTTCTGGATTTTAGTGGTAAAGGTTCGATCTGTGTTCTCCTCTATTTTGTTGTGAGCGTCTTGTTGGAGATTCCAGGTGAGTTTGGGAGGGGAGTGTGGACAGGGAGTGAAAGCTGAGCAGGTTATAGTGACAGACTCCTTCTCCTTCAGCTCACCTGAGATTTCAATTGTGGGGCTTGGAGGAGAATCTATGGTTTAAAATCAAACACAGACTTTATACTAAAGAATACAGTAAATGTTGCAGATGTAGTGTACAAGGTCTTTTTGAAGGCCAGCACTGACATTATTGCATTGCAACTGTGGTTTTACAGGTTTTTGAGTACTGTGAACATTCATTGAGACGTGACCATCAGAATCAGCAATTTAAGCAAACTAAGACTAATTCATTTAGATTGTGTCCATAAATGAATAGGAGGAAAATAACTTAACTGATATAAATATTCAGCTGTGAGTCAGGACATTCAAACCAGTGACTATCTGTTCACAGACTGGTTTCTCTCACATTTCACCACAGCTGAGTTTACTTTGTAATCTTCATCACATATTTAAAATCACAGTAAGGTTAGGACCATGGTGTTTGCTGTTCAGACCAAAGCTGCAACTGATTTCCTTTTTAATCTAAACAACAATATGACTTAAAAAACAAAACTCTCTTACCTTTGACTGTAATTTGAAGAGGATCACAAACAGCTGTTGCCTTGTATGGCTCCTTCTCAATTCTGAAGAAGTATGTGTCTGTATATGTTGTGGTTAAATTGGAAAATAGAGTGGTGCAGTTTTTCTCTTTCAGGTTTCCAGTCATTTTCATTGGATAGGGGTTAACAGCCTGACTACTTCTGAAAATTTCATTCTCTTTTTTATGATGATTTTTCATCCATATTCCAATTGTTTCTCTGCTGCCATCAAATTCTTCTGCAACTTTAGCACTAAAGTTACACGGGATTTGCAAACAAGATCCACTCAGTGCTTCCATCTTCAGTGGTGCAGTGATGAAGAGGTCTGATTTTTCAGAACAAGCAGCCAAAGCACCTGTGAGATCAGATCATCATTAACATAAAGTAGAAAAATGTCCATGATGAGATGGTTCATGATACAATAAATACACTTCAGCAGCTGTATGTTGCATGTTTTTCTGTCTTGTAACAATTTTAAAATAAAACATTTGACTTTGCAGTCAGGATGTGAACAGTTGTAAGAAGTAGCTGATCTTTCTGCTTTGTTTCAGACTGTAAAGGATTTGAGTAATGTCTCCAAATAAAAGTGAGTGAACAAACAGCTCACCTGGAAGAAAGAAGACACTCAGTAACATGTTGACTGTCAACATATTTGTAGACAGAGCTCCAATCTTGTCATCCTGAATTACAAACACAGTTACATTTCATTCTTTAAATATCATGTTATTGAGCTTCCAAAGCTAAAACAATACAGGATTTCTTCTTTTGTTCTTTTAATCATATTATGGAATTTTTGTGATTATACAACTTATTTTAAACCAAATTACCGACATATTCAAACCAGAGAAGTAAATCTGCACAATTGCACAATGCATTATAATATTTAATGTAAATTATACCATAGTAGTGTGATTATGCTGTCTGTTAATGGTAAAATGTTCAGTAAGTTAAGATAATATATAAAATATTTTCCACTTCAGTTTAGGAGGAATAACAAAATAATAAAAATTATCTGGGTAAAAGCTAAAAAGGTCTTACCCAAGTGATCCACATCAAAATCACAGCAGCACAAAATCCTTTGACTGGCGATTTCAAGTGGAAGTAGTTCGGTTTATAAAGCTGAGCTGTCGTGCAACAGACCAAATAACCAACTTCCCTCTTTAGCTTTCGCAATTCAAAACTAAGTCAACTTCCTGTGTTTGAAGACCTGCAAAAAAAGTCAATTTGGTTTTGTGGTAAAGCTGTTGTAGATCAGCTCACCTGAGTGATATAAATATTTGACAAATACAAATAATTCTTGCCCTTACTGCTCACATCTAGTATTTAACCCATTTTAACAGTTTGAATTCCTGCCAAGGCCAGGTTCCTCTGCATGTTCCAAGTCCTTTGCACATACCATTACCAGTTTACATCCCATTACCTTCTTTGGCACAACTTCACTGTTTCATCAGCCACGTACAAAGATCATTATTGAAACACCCCTATCACATTTAGGTATCACCATCAAACACTGTGAAAAACTAGAATGTCAAGACAAGAGGTTCCTTTTAAAGTACTTACAAAATGTTAACATAACATAACAATGCCTATTACACTTGGAAAATAACTATTATTTATTCATGTGTATGGTTGAGCAGGGCTGGGGGTGCAATGGATGATGGTCAGACTGGATGAGCTACCAAAGGAGCTGTTATATCCAAACGATAAAACCAAACAGTTGACCAACTGGTTGAAGCACAGATATCACAGATTCCCCGTGATGTTGCTGTGCCTCTAGTTGAGTCTGCCCTCATGCCTCTATCCTTCAGATAAAAAAGGAAGAGAGCTCAAAAGCCATAGAGCTATAGTTTGTAGGCATAATGTAAAACAAAGCAAACTTAGAGCCATCTTAAGTGAACTGAGTACAAGAGTGATACACAGATAAAGCACCCACCCAGTGCCCATCCACTGCCATTTTGTATGAAAGAAATATTGTATCTTCACACTCATTGGGCTCAAATTGAGGCCCACAAAGAGCCACCATGTAAAGGGCCCTGCACATTGGATTTAATCCATGGCAACTCTGAGCTTGTTGAGAAGAGGTGCCAGTGGACTGTTGGGGGGCATCCCTGTCCCAAGCTCTGCCAGGCACATGGTTTGATATATATGAAGCATAGTGATAGCTCTAGCAATAGACAAAAGTTTATTTCTATGACTTTTAACAAGGACAGGTTCAGGATAAAACCAGGGACTTGATGTATTTTTTTAAATTTCATGAGAAGCATAACTGTCAGTAGTATGAGTAAAACTTGTGTAGCTTTGAGTTTTAGTATTGAAAAATTGATGCTTTCCAATGTTAGAGTGTTACAAATCATCAGGGGAATTCTGTGTTATATAGTGTTTGAAATAAATGCTGATAAGGTAGCAGTCACTGATCTAGAACAAGAACACCAGAGTTTGAGTTTGAATTTATTTACATTCATGCTCACAGGTGGCAACTATATGAAAGCAGAATTTACAATAATAACAGGAGATATATCGATGCAAATACAAACTGTATACATTTAAAATACACAAAAAACAGGTATACAACACAGACAATGACTTCACAGATATGAAGCCATTTGGATGTTGAAATACTTTAGCTATCTTTTCAGTTCTGTGTTGTACAGCCTGACAGCTGTAGGCAGGGTTGCTGCTTTCACCATGTTTGTTCTGAATGGAGTGTGTGTAAAATTGCCAGCAGCCTGTTTGTATCATCTGCTTTTGTCTGAGGGAGCCAGTCATGGAGTGGGTGTTGTGCGTGTATCATATATTTAATCAGTTGATTGGCTGCCTGCTCCTTCCTGCTCTGAAGCAATGGGAGTTGCAGTGGTGGGGACATCGCTATACTTCAGACATGGCCTAACCACAGCAGTATAGTTTGTAACAAGGTCCTCGCAGGAAAGGCTGTGTCTGGCTAAAACATTCAGAAATTGACGCCATTTGAAGGCTTTCCTCATGACCTGTTATACGTGAGTATCCCTAATGAAATAAGAATCCAGGTGAAAACCTGGGTACTTGGTGGTGGTCACAACCGGAACTTCCTTATAGTGGAGAAACAAAGGAGCTGGCTGTGGTAGGTTTATCGAGAAGTAGATTCTCAGTTCCACTGATTCTTTTCCATTGAGCAGCATATTATTTAATTCAGCCCATTTGTCCAGCTGCTGTGCTTCCATCATCATTGACATGTCACTATGGAGAGTGGTTAGGGGAATAGCCCGAAACAGTCCTAAGTCATTAGCATAACCAATGTCCAATGTGTGGACATTTCAGGTGGACCTGTAGGATGAAGACGTATGATGAGACCACGCCTCCTTGGGGTACTCCTGTGACATCTGAATAAGGACTGTAAGTGCCACTCGCCTTAACTCGTTGCCTTCTTCCAGTCATATAGCTGAAAACATTGGACATTAGCTGAGTTTCAGCTAGCTGGGTTAGCTGGGTTTCAGTCAAGACAAAGATTTTTAAGCCTGTCTGATTTGCTTCATAACTAGTCAAGATTATAATAAGCAGCTCACAGGATACGTAAGTTGACCACAGGTTCTTAATAGTCAAATATGACATTTAACAGTGATGATGAGTTAAGAAGATGAAAAGAGAAAAACTATTCCTTGCATACATTTGTACACCATCTCCTTCATCACATCTGAATGAGTTATATCTAGTAGTAACAGTTACACGTTCATTAGGAACTTTGGCACTGAGTCAGTTTCTGCAAGAATAAAAGTATCTGGTGTTGTTTCACTTAATAATAATATTTACAAAGTCAATTTTTGGAAGCAAACTCTTTATATACAAGTGCAGAGCCATAAACTTCCTCTTTGATGGTCAACAGTGTCACCTAGTGGTGATTAATGATATAAACAGAGAGAAAACACACCGTGAGGTCCAGCTGACGAAAGAAATCGACTCAAGTGTCCTTCAGTCTTTATATCTCGACATCAGGTTCTGTCTTTCTCATTCTTCTTCTGTTTCATCTTTCTTGCTCAGTTCTTAATCCCTTACATTCACTTCTTCTCTGATTTCCTAAGTTCTGATTTCCTAAGTCCTGTCTCTTCTTACAGTCTCTCACTACCTCTCACTCTGCTCTCTTCTCCATCTCTTCTTTCGGCCCAGTCTGCAGCATTGTTTTTACTATAATTGGTGTTTAAGAATCTTTTGCCTTTCCTTTTCATTTCCTGTCAGAGGACCAATCCATTTGAACTATTGAACCTAGTTTGAAACACAGGAGTAACATTCATTACTGACTTTATTGCTGTTAAACTTCCCCTCCAGATGCATCAGCAGCTCACTAACAAGAAACCTATTCAATCCAGTCTAGACCTTATGAATGCAGATTGAATAGTTCAAAACACCATTGTGTATTGTACATTTCAGTATTTTCTGACCTGTCTTAACTTTAACCTCCTTCAAACAAAGCACTGAAGATCTGAAGTTCTGCAAACTCTAACAACTGATGAAGCCTTTTGTTTCTATGAGAATGTAGAAGTCCAGTTACTCATGACTCAACACTTTTGAATTATACCATCAACTGGATGACAGAGATCTTCACAGCATTAAGTGACCTGCTTGTACTGTTCAGTATCTAATCTGATATTGAAGAACTCTGTTGATCTATGTGGATTTTATTAATGACTGATAGACATATGAAGGAGTGAAAGATGGTCACTTTGTGACACATTTGTATTTCATATCTGGTCATATGAACATATATGTTTAGTATAGTATTGCAAAAGATCTGGATAAAAAGAAACATATTCTATAAATATAAATATCCCAGTCGGGGTATTCAAAATGATTCAAAATTGGTTTCTGTAACATCAGCCTACCACTGATATGGTTGAAGAAATAAAGTTCTCCTTATCAAACAAGCCCACCACTACGCAATGAGGAAAACATCTAATTGGTGTTTTTCAATCTAAATGAGGCAAGTTGTGTATTTTGGTAGGATTTGAAAGAAATAAGTATCAACTTCCCTCTTCAGCTAAACCTCTCTTGTTAGTTCACCTTTTTTGCTCAATAGGCTTCTAGATATCATGTGACCTCAGAAACTAAAACATTGCACACAAACACTTTAAATGCAGCGTCCTATGAGGAAAGAAGTCAGATGTTGTGATAACTTTAGTCTTCAAATGATGAATTCATTCTAAGAAACAAACTGTATGCTTAATCTTCTTTATTATTTATATGTATAAAATATATTACATGAATCATAATAGTTACACAATTGATCAGCTGAAAAGATCATGTTTATTTGCACTGTAAATATCACATTAACACATCTGTCATCTGAGGGTTCGGGTTAGGATAGAATAAGTGATAAAAAAAAATAAAAAAATGTTTTTCTGCTTAACCATGCATTAAATCCAAACAATCGGAAAGTTTATATTTTAACAGTTTTTAATTTAATTTAATTATTAATGTATTATTTACATGGTCTAATTATCTTTTTGATATATTGAAATAACATTGTTGCCATGAATAAGTCCAACATTACTAAATAAGATGTTTTTCATGCTGACTTTAGAAAAAGAATGAAGAAATGTACAACAGAAACAGAAACAAAAATACCTCAACATGCTGATGAAGTCTTGGGTCATCCTGTTCATCTTTCAACACTTATACAAAGTAACAACATTAAATATTTACCTGGAGGAAGCAGTTATCTGCCTTCTTGTAAATGGCACACTAACACATGTAAATAAGGAATAAGCAAATAATATAGAATAGACAATAATGGATATCATGTAATTCCACTGATAGTGAACATGTTGTCGTCCTTTCCTTGTGGCTCATGATGACAACTCAAACACCCTGCAGCCATTTTCTGCTGAGTCCTGTGGAAATGAAACAGCACACAGACAGTGGGGTGTTAGTGATTCGTAGTGAATTTACTGCTGCTGAGAGTTTTATTCACTGTACAGCTCAAGGTGACTTTTCAAAATTGTTGTCATGTCAAGTAATTTCTGTATCAAAAAGAAATGAAATGTGGGACTCTCAGTGAGCGTGCAGAGAGTATAAAAAGTAAATAAAAATAATGTGCAGAACATATTAGTTCATTTCTAGCACAAAGTGTTTACAGAGCTTACAGTCTGTAGTATGTTAGCATGATAACATCTGTGAGTTAGTGTAATGGTTCAGTAAAACAACCCTTGTATTCAGAAGTAGGACAGGATAAGATATAAACAATGATTACTGAGTAGATCAGACAGCAACATACTGTAGCTGTGGGTGAGTCGATTGGGAACATTTCATGGTGGATTTTAAAAATTGAAACAGATTATTTTTTTATTACCTTCACTGGTTTGGTGGAGTGTCTTGTTCTAATCCACCTGGGGGAAAAGGAGGAAGACAAGTGATTTGTGTTCCTGCTGTGATAATAATGATCTATCTCAAACATCCAAACCACATTTAAAATCACACCAATTTGTCTGTAGTTGCAAATTATAACAAAGTTTGACTCACCACTCAAAGATGACCACTGTACTGACAAGCATTACAATTCCCACAGCCTTCACTATAATGTAGACATCAGCCAATTTCCCATGACCTGTAACACAACACATGGTCACGATCCACTGAACCAACAGTGTGACACATTATTAATCTTTGTAGAAAAAAATTCTCTTGGCTCTCCTAACACAAGATCAGAAGCAGCAGTTAATATTATGCTGCCTTGAAATATTTTCCTTCATTCACAGAACATCTGACAGAACAGGTGATGTTGTGCACCCACTTCTGGAGTCCCATATCAGACTGGATTCAGTACAGTTCTGCATTTACCTTTAATAGTCAGATGGATCTCTGATGACGACTGAGAACCAACATCATTTGTGGCCACACAGTAATAAACTTCTAGTAAATCTGTCACATTGAAGCTGTAGAAGTCTCCTTCAGATACTTTCATGAGTCCATCTTTGTTGATCTTGAACCAGGTGAGGTTGGCGGCAGGCTTGGCTCTGCTGGAGCAGGTCAGGTTCACCCAGCTACCTGGTGACACCAAACCTGATGGACTGATCATTGCTGAGGTGTCTTTAGGAGCATCTGAGGAAAATGTGACAGATTATTTTTAATCATTAAAAATCAGCTGATATCTCATGAATCATCATGTGCTGACAGGATCCAATAACAAACTCTGGTTGTCTTACATGAAACATTGAGAGTCACTTTTTCCTCTGTTGACTTAACATTTTGTCCTTCATTCACAGAGTAGATGGAAGAACAGGTGATGGTGTATCCGTCCTGCTTGTCAGACAGAGTGATGGTCTTCTGGATTTTAGTGGTAAAGGTTCGATCTGTGTTCTCCTCTATTTTGTTGTGAGCGTCTTGTTGGAGATTCCAGGTGAGTTTAGGAGGGGAGTGTGGACAGGGAGTGAAAGCTGAGCAGGTTATAGTGACAGACTCCTTCTCCTTCAGCTCACCTGATATTTCAATTGTGGGGCTCGGAGGAGAATCTGTGGTTTAAAATCAAACACAGACTTTATACTAAAGAACATGGAGGAATGAAATTAACTTAATACACGACTGAGTTTCTTTTTCAAGCAAAAACAGTGGATGACAATTTTGTAACTATTACTTTATATTTGTACAGACAATATTATTAAAGATGTTTTGGTAATCATTTAGAATACAGTCCACAATGTACAGTGTATTTACTCCATAATTATAGTATAATCTTTTGTGCTAATGTTGTGCCAGTGCAATATCTACCTATAGATATATAGGTACAGATTAAACATTTTATTTCAAAATGACCTTATTACCAACATATTATCAACAAACAAACTGCATTCCTTCATAATTTTGGGGTACTTAGAATAATCACAGGGTATATAACAATTTACAATTTTTATTTAGCATACACTTTTTTATCCAAAGCCATATACCATATATATATATATGTACATATATACATATATATATATATATGTTTGTTTGTTGATATATATATATTATACGTACTGTACTGGTGCACCATTAGAAACAAAAGATTACATCGTTTGTTTGTCATTTCAAATGAATAAGTATGCAGTAAGTATGAATATTCCACTGTGAGTCAGGACAATAACACCAATAACTCTGTTCACAGGCTGGTTTCTCTCACACAGCTGAGTTTACTTTGTAATCTTCATCACATATCTAATATCACAGTAAGGTTATGGCCATGGTGTTTGCTGTTCAGAGGAAAGCTGCAACTGATTTCCTTTTTATTTTCATCTACGATATGACTGGGGGAAAAAAACTATCTTACCTGTGACTGTTATTTGAAGAGGATAACAAATGGCTGTTTTCCTGAATTGTTCATTCTCAACTCTGAAGAAGTATCTGTTTGTATATGTTGTGGTTAAATTGTAAAATAGAGTGGTGCAGTTTTTCTCATTCAGGTTTCCAGTAATTTTCATTGGATAGGGGTTAACAACCTGACTACTGTTGAAAATCACGTCTTTTGGATAGGTTTTAAATTTGTGATCCCTTTTCATCCACACTCCGAAGGTTGTTCTGCTGCCATTAAATGCTTCTGCTACTTTAGCACTAAAGTTACACGGGATTTGCAAACAAGATCCACTCAGTGCTTCCATGTTCCGCGGTGCAGTGATGAAGAGGGCTGAATCATCAGGACAAGCAGCCAAAGCACCTGTGAGATCAGATCATCATTAACATAAAGTAGAAAAATGTCCATGATGAGATGGTTCATGATACAATAAATACACTTAAGCAGCTGTATGTTGCATGTTTTTTCTGTCTTGTAACAATTTTAAAATAAAACATTTGACTTTGCAGTCAGGATGTGAACAGTTGTAAGAAGTAGCTGATCTTTCTTCTTTGTTTCAGACTGTAAATGATTTGAGTAATGTCTCCAAATAAAAGTGAGTGAACAAACACCTCACCTGGAAGAAAGAAGACACTCAGTAACATGTTGACTGTCAACATATTTGTAGACAGAGCTGCCATCAATCTCATCATCTGGATTTACAAACACAACAATGCAGGAATATTTTTTAATTTCATCATGTTATGGAGTTTTTATTTATTTAATTAAAGTCAGTTCCTCTTTTAAAATTAATATCTTTAATCCAGGGATTTAAACCTGCACCCCTACACTATGATATATATTTTTTACTGCAAATTCTAAATCATACCAAAAGTAATGAGATTATGGTATCTGTTAATGGTAAAATGTTGCAGTAATTAAAACAATAAAAGAAGATATATCAAATATTTCACTCTTAAGTTCAGGAGGACTAACTAAATGATTAAAAACTCTGGTTTAAAAAGCTGAGGTCTTACCCACATCAGAAACACAGCAGCAGTAAAATCCTTTGACTGTTGATCTCATGTGGAAAATCCAGTCTATTAAGCTGAGCTGTTATGCAACAGACCAACTAACCAACTTCCCTTTTTAGCTTTTTCAGTTTAAAACTCAAGTAACCTTCCGTGTACATGCTCAAACACAAATGGTAAAATATAAATGACATTCAAATGTAATCATTCCAAATTTATTCAAATTTCAATTCGTCCTATACATTGGTTTATGACAAAATACCTGCAGAACTCATCCAGCCTCAGCTGTAGGCTACTTAGTGCTGATTGTTAAAATAAACACAAAAAGTCAGTATTGGTCTACAATACTACAATCATCAATTAATTTAATGTTGAGTTAATCAAATACAATCATTGACATTCAATGAAATTAAATTAGAGAACTAGAAAAGTTTTTTTGATCTTTTATTTGATGTCCACATTTATTATTAGAGCAGAGTGCGTCTGTGAGAACCACACCCAACTTTTTTTTTTCTTTCCTGTTACTGGTGATTCTGAGACTCTGGTGATTCATTATAAATGTAGTACTGTAACACAGAAGGAGGTAATTGATATCATTTTTCCCACTGATCCATTTTAATATGTATGGGTTTTCATTGCATTGCAATTAATGAACACTTTTGAATGTGTAAAAATATAATATGTTTTAACATTCACTTTTGCAGAGTTAGACATAAACATTTCAAATTTAAACATAATCCTGCTTCTGGTGTATTTTAGACTTGTTTACCATTTAGAGCTTTGGGACTTTTATCTGTGTGTATCTGACATTTAAATAACAAATCAGACAACAACAGTTATGTGAGGTCAGCACACATTTATGAACAAGTTGATAATTGACCGGAAAAAACCCTGCAAGATGAGGAAGTTCTGAGCTTCGTTTCTTTGAATTGTTGAGTGTGAAAATGACATTTTTCTCTCCAGGCTCCAGTGTCTCTTTCTACATTAAATGACAAAAAAACCCCTGAGTATAGATTTTTAAAAATAAGGGTACATTTGACTTTAAACATTAAACTGTCTCATTTTTTCTTCACTTGAGCATACAGGTTCTCTGGACTGTCAGTAGTCTGTGTTAAGCTGTTTGTTGGTTCAGACACTTTGATCTGGGCATACACCGTATCCTGCTGCTGTATGCTGTCCTGTACTGAGGATGGTTCAGATCTCGATTTGTGGAATTCAATCTCTCCATAATGGATGTTTTCTCCTCCTTCCTCTTCTTTTTCTTCTTCTGCTTTACTGGCTGGCTCTTCGACAGCCAGCTTGTCACCTGTTTGACCCTGCAAAAAATGTACCAATTTCATTCAATATCTGACTTGGCTCCCACTTAAAGCAGCAAAGATCAGAACAACCTGCTGTTACTGTAAATAGCAATAAAACATAATATGTTGTGTCCCAAAAAAAGCTAAAAGATCAATTTTCAACTCTTTTGTGCATTGTAAAGTCTTGGAGAGTAAATACTCAAAATCTTTTACCACAAAAGGTTGCTAATAGGATGTTTATCGTGTTTTCAAACTTCAAACTTTTCCCACCTGAGTTTGTTGTGAAGTAGGATTTATCGACTGGGAATACCTCAAAGACACAAGAATGCTGTAAATAAAGGAAACATCTTGATTATGACATGGTGATTGGTGATGAAAATGAAGTACAGAAGTACACAGTTTATAAAGTTTGGTCACAAAGGTGACCTGAACAAAGGTAGGATATTGTAACCTTAGCACTGTAAGCGCAGATCCCAGCAGATCCCCCTACTAGACTCTATGGGTAATACTTCTCTAATCACACGCATGCAATCACCCCCTGAAATTACAAGCCCTCAGTTAATGTGTGTCTCACATATGTATATAAAGCAGTGTCTTACTGCTGCTAACTAGGCTGTCCAGTAAATACTCAAGTGGCAAGTGTAGGAGTGGCAAGATCCATAAGTAGAGGTCTACTTAAGTCTGCCTGTGCTTATAGAACAACAATGACATAATCTTCATAACGTTCACTCCGTCTGACATAGGCTCTGCCCTCTACTGGACTTGATTAGTACAGTAGGCAGATCCTGATGAATGTTTGCCCTGCCGTGACACGTCATCAGACTGCCTCACTGAGCCCAATCAGCTATAGGTTATTTGCTTTGGCTCTCCTACTACTTCATAAACCCAGCTGCTTCAGAGCATTAGAGGGCCCAGCCCAGTAGCATGAACCTGAACTGGATGAAACAATGGTGTCACCTTACAGGGGTTACAGGTCCTGACAGCCTGCACACCCCACTCCCCAAGTCATCTTGTATCATGGGAGAATGCAGGTGTATAATTACCTGGAGAGTGGGTCAGGTCTCCCATAGCTTAAACACACACCACCCTTTTCTCATGGCCCAAGTCACACCTATGTGCATGGACTTTAAAAAGGAGCCCATCATGAGAGATAGAACCTTATCAACAAACAAGGCATAGATCAAGATGTTGTCATGCATATGTCCTTGACACTTATCCCACTAAACACGGCCATACATGCTGCTACATGTGGTGTACAGTACATGTGGATTGCATTCAGACCAGTTGGGGGATCCTTACCTGCAATCACAAAGCCAACTACCTAGGTGCTTTGATGGGGCTTTACCAGCCACTCCCTCTCAATAGCCCACAATGAGCTGTTCAGTGCACCAAAAGGGAGTGGCACATTCAACATAAGTGATCCCTATGAGCCTCTGGAGCGCTTCTCATGGCCTCCTGCCATGAGCACCAATGACTGCATGACAGTCAAAGCTGTCACTACCACTCTCACGCTGCAGTCTGAAGACAGCTTGTCATATAGCCTTAGTCTAGGTTATTTTTCTAACAGACAGAAGAGAGGCAGGGGTCCCAGCTGAACAAGTGCTTCCTGCATTATGTAGCCTACAGTATGTGAACAGCTGGATGAAGCAGCTTGAGCTGCTATGTGGAACATAGCCTGCACTGATCTAATGCTTCCTCCCCCGCTGGTGCCACTGACTTTGCCTGAGCAAAACCCAGCTTCTGCGGGGTCTGACTGCACTATGACTTGCTTCAGCCTGGGCTGCTCCGTCTGTCGTGAGAGGGCCGGTGATGCAGTGTCTCTGTAGAAGTGTTGTCGGAGATGGCTAAGGCAGTGGGGGTTTGTGGTGCTCTGTCCTGCCTGTGAGCTCTCCTCCTTGCTGTGGCATTGCAGCAATGCACTTTGTCTACTCTCATTGTGCTTTCTCCTCTTCCAGGCTCTTGGATGTTGGAAGCAAGGGGCTTTTAAGTAAGGAGTGTGGTGTGTTGTCTTTCATTTTCTTTCATGACACGCTACCTCAGATCCAAGCATTAATTAAATGAATTAAAATGAGCAACTTCTGCTAAATTATGCTAACAGGACATCATGATCAAGAAACATTAAACTCCTTAAAAGATTATGACTCTATCTGTCAATCAACACCCACAGTGCAGAGAAGTCTAAAAATCTTATTAATGGATCAAAGATTTCCAAATGTACCACCAGCACACTTGATTGAGACCTCAATGACTCGATAAAAACCATTGATGCAGTATTTCTAGACTGAAGTGGGCTCTTTTTAAATGGGAGTGTTTTGGATCCAGGGATTTTTTTGGAGCCAGTGATCGTCAGTGGTATTGCACTTTAAGGTACTTCCACATTGGCTTCAGCCTTAAAATACTACTTGATCATATCCCTATCTCTCTCTCCCTGTGTTTCCCATCTCTCTCCACTGACTGTCAAAAAAGGGCAACAAACCCCCCACCCCCTTAAATAAAAGGGGACCCGCTTGTAGAAACATGTCTCCATAACTATTAAAGGCCCCAAACTCCAGGAGACACCTTCTAAGACCATCTGCAAATGTGAAAACTAAACTTTACGGACAGAGAGTGACACCCTTGCACAAACTTGACTCTACATCTTCTTCTTCACTCAGTTTCTTTCCAAACATTCAGCACAACATCCTGTGGTCTACAGTGACCTCTAGTGGGTAAATAGTAACTAAATACACACAGTATATTTGTGGATAACTTGTGTCCAACTTTTTGTGCCAAAATGTACATCATAAAGATCCTTGAAATGGCATATACTCTTTCTTCTTCATTAAATCCAGAATATATAAATATGCAAATATACATTTTTTTCATTTCAGACATTTAACTGCTGAGTAAAGAGGGGCTTGAAGTAATGTTATTTTTGGGAGGATTGTAATTAATTAAAGAGAAAGTTTTAATACTGTCGTTACAGAAATGCTCTCATTTCTCCTTAAGGTGTCTGTACAATGAGAGCCAGGGTGTCATATTGTATGGTGAAGTTAATAATAAAGTTGTTTTTGGTTGCTGTTTTTTTTTTTTTTTTTTTTTTACAAAGTCAAGGGATAAGGAGGTTTAGGACTGCCAGATCACAAAATCATCTGGTGCTTCATCTTGAATGTGGCTGCAGCTGAAATTCCAGAGCCAGAAAATGAGTTATGTTATCTGCTATAATTTGTGATACTTACGACACACAAACAACCAGGCAGATGAGTACGATGATCCCAATGATTCCTCCAAGAACTGCCCCCCACTGAAAAGACATTTCTGGTTCTGCTCATAAACACAAAAGCAATATAAGTGATTACACAGAATTAAAGGTTGAATGTGGACATATCACAGCTGGTGTACCCATTTTTGAAGTCCCACAGTAGAGTGGATTAAAAACATTTACCTTTAATAGTCAGATGGATCTCTGATGACATCTGATTACCAACATTATTTGTGGCCAAACAGTAATAAACTCCTCCATCTGTCACATTGAAGCTGTAGAAGTCTCCTTCAGATACTTTCATGGGTCCATCTTTGTTGATCTTGAACCAGGTGAAGTTGGCGGCAGGCTTGGCTCTGCTGGAGCAGGTCAGGTTCACCCAGCTACCTGGTGACACCAAACCTGATGGACTGATCATTGCTGAGGTGTTTTTAGGAGCATCTGAGGAAAATGTGACAGATTATTTTTATTCATTAAAAATCAGCTGATATCCCATGAATCATCATGTGCTGACAGGATCCAATAACAAACTCTGGTTGTCTTACATGAAACATTGAGAGTCACTTTTCCCTCTGCTGACTTAACATTTTGTCCTTCATTCACAGAGTAGATGGAAGAACAGGTGATGGTGTATCCGTCCTGCTTGTCAGACAGAGTGATGGTCTTCTGGATTTTAGTGGTAAAGGTTCGATCTGTGTTCTCGTCTATTTTGTTGTGAGCGTCTTGTTGGAGATTCCAGGTGAGTTTAGGAGGGGAGTGTGTACAGGGAGTGAAAGCTGAGCAGGTTATAGTGACAGACTCCCTCTCCTTCAGCTCACCTGGGATTTCAATTGTGGGGCTCGGAGGAGAATCTGTGGTTTAAAATCAAAAATACTTTACACCACATTACAACGTTATTTTGCAGCTAAACTGAAAATAATTAAATGTTTTCCCCTAATTTTTACCAATTTGTAAAAACCACACTGAGTATTGTGAACATTCATTGAGACACTGACTGTCAGCAAAAAACAGTAGACGATGACAATTTTGTGACTCTCACTGTATAGTTGTGCAGAAAGTTAAGAAAAGAAATTAAGAACTTGTGTCTGTCGGAATCAGCAATTTAAGCAAACTAAGACTAATTTTGTCCATTCATGAATATGGAGGAGTAAAAATAACTTCACTGATTTCCCTTTTCAAGCAAAAACAGTAAATGACAAAAGTTAGGGACTTTTACTGTATAGTCATGAAGTTTTGTTTCAAATTAATAAATATTCAGGTATTATTCGGCTGTGAGTCAGGACATTCAAACCAGTGACTATCTATTATCAGACTGGTTTTTCTCACATTTCACCACAGCTGAGTTTACTTTGTAATCTTCATCACATATTTAATATCACAGTAAGGTTAGGACCATGGTGTTTGCTGTTCAGACCAAAGCTGCAACTGATTTCCTCTTTATTTTAAACAACGACATGATTGAAAAAACAGAACTCTCTTACCTGTGACTGTTATTTGAAGAGGATCACAAACAGCTGTTGCCAAGAATGGCCTGTTCTCAATTCTGAAGTAGTATCTGTCTGTATATGTTGTGATTAAATTGGAAAATAGAGTGGTGCAGTTTTTCTCATTCAGGTTTCCAGTAATGTTCATTGGATGGGTGTTAACAGCCTGACTACTTCTGAAAATTTCATTCTCTCTCTTATGACCTTTTTTCATCCATATTCCAATTGTTTGTCTGCTGCCATCAAATTCTTCTGCTACTCCAGCACTAAAGTTACATGGGATCTGCAAACAAGATCCACTCAGTGCTTCCATCTTCCGCGGTGCAGTGATGAAGAGGGCTGAATCTTCAGGACAAGCAGCCAAAGCACCTGTGAGATCAGATCATCATTAACATAAAGTAGAAAAATGTCCATGATGAGATGGTTCATGATACAATAAATACACTTCAGCAGCTGTATGTTGCATGTTTTTCTGTCTTATAACAATTTAAAATAAAACATTTGACTTTGCAGTCAGGATGTGAACAGTTGTAAGAAGTAGCTGATCTTTCTGCTTTGTTTCAGACTGTAAATGATTTGAGTAATGTCTCCAAATAAAAGTGAGTGAACAAACACCTCACCTGGAAGAAAGAAGACACTCAGTAACATGTTGACTGCCAACATATTTGTAGACAGGGCTGCCATCAAATTCATCACCTGGATTTACAAACACAGTTACATTTCATTCTTTAAATATCATGTTATTGAGCTTTCAAAGCCAAGTAAAGAAGTAGCCACTGATTTCTTCAGGTTAAGCTCAAACCAGAACAAATAAAATATGTACCATGTCTTAGTACTGTTTGTGAAGAATATTAAAATTATCTAAATCTTTGGATTAAGCTAAAAAGCAAAATGAGTAAAAAAAAAAATTTTTTAAAAAGAAAGAAAAAAATATTGCCTTACCAATCACTACTTACTTACACTGAAAATGGTTCACTGTGAGATTTGCTGCAACTGACCAAATGGACAACTTCCCTCTTGATATTTACATGGATTAGAGTCAGCTTCCTATTTTTTAAGACTACTAATGACAGAGCAGGTCCAGTTGGTGTGGATTACCTATACTGTATTTGCCTTACATTCATAGGCGCTCCAGTTATCAATCAACCTATTCAAATGTGTTCATTTAAAGGCAAACAGTGCTGTTTCACAAAAGCCTTCATCTCATGTGTTTCATAACATAGTTTATTTTTATAGACTAGGATATATACCCAGTGCAAAACGGTTTAATGGGAAATACTGACAGTGAGTGCAATAGTATTTATTGGACATCTCATTTATGGACTTTTTATTGTTTTAATTGTTCCATATATTCTTTTCCACTTTACTGACCACTCACCATTGTGTCCTATTTAGGACCAGTGTAAACTCTGTACTGAGGTACATTTGTGTATTTTTTATGGGTCTGTCCGGTGTCTTGTACATATGGAGATTATGTATCAACTGTATATTGTATGTACCTTGTATTTTATATACAGCTGAATGCAATGCTAGAACTCCAGTTCTAAAGTCTTTACACTGGCTCCCAGTCAGCTATAGAATAGATTTTAAAGTTCTGCTACTGGTCTACAAATCACTGAATGGTTTACGTCCAGAATACATGAATGACATGTTAGTAGAATATAAACCCAGTAGAGCTCTGAGATCTACTGACTCAGGTCAGATAGTGGAGCCTAGAGTTCAGACTAAACATGGTGAAGCAGCTTTAAGCTGTTATGCTGCACACAACTGGAACAAACTACCAGCAGAATTGAAATCAACCCCAACTGTGAACATTTTTAAATCCAGGTTAAAAGCACTTCTCTTCTCCTGTGCTTATGATTGAGATCTTTTAAAGCACTTTAATTGTAATCTTTCATTTGCACTGTATGTCCTTTTTTTTTTGTTGTTGAAGCAAATCAGTATTTTATGCAGCAACCTTATATTTAATGCTCTATTTTAGTATTTTATTTCTATTTCTATCTCTTTCCATTTTTCTGTACTTTGTTTTTATTTTATTTTTTATTATTACATAATAATACATAATTGTATGTTTTAATGGTTTTTTTTTTTGTTGTTGTTTTTATTTTGTACCACTGAGACATACCACTGGACCTGTCTATTCTGTAGTGTCATGTTTAGGGGGAATATAAGGTATTAAAAGTCCTTTGACTCCTTAAAGGTACCGTACAGTACGGCGGCTTTTATCTTTGATTGTGCCGAAACAACAGATCCAGGATTCGTAGTGACGACTACGTCTAAAGAGAAAGATTAGCTAATCATGGGAAATACAGGAAACAAGTCCAGAGAGCCAGAGGGCCATCTGGTACAGTACATGATAAGGATCTATGGAAGAGATAGTGTTAGGTGGTTGTCCGTTTGGTCGAAAATTGAATTTGAATTGAATTTCTATGTTTTCACTATTATTGGGTTTCATTTTTATTTCTCAAATTGCATGTTTTTATGTTTTTTTATTTCCAATTCATTCTTACTGTTAAATGTTTGTTTTATGTAAAGCACATTGAGTTGCCATTGTGTATGAAATGCGCTATATGAATAAAGCTGCCTTGCCTTGCCTTGCCTTGCCTTGAGCCAAGATAAATTTCCCCTGGGGACAATTAAGTGTATATTATCTTATTTTATTTTATCTTATCTTATCTTATCTTTAAAAGGCTTATGCAGTTACGTGATGCCAAAACAATACATCCAGCCTCTATGTTGCCCACATGGTGCAGCCTAATGGTTAAATATTGTAAGCTATAACCAGTCAGTCTGATCACTGCAGCAGCCCATTTCATGTCGTCATCCATGAGCCCTGCACACAACATGAAATGCTAATAGGTCACATGAAGTATCTGAATTGCCACTCATATGATAATATGATAATAAATAAAACATAAACCATCACACACACTTCCTCATTAAATGTTTATTATAGTTCAGCACAGTTTAGGATGGATCAGACTTTACATTTAAAGTTACGTAATTTTCTTCTCTTGGCCATATCATTTTGCTGTATTTTTGCTTTGTTCGTTATTATAATTGAGACAGATTAAATTTTCTCATTGCCTTGAAATCGTAGGGTAAACATTGTGTTGCTGTGTTCTTAACATTTTTTCTAGAATTTAGATCCTGTTTCCTGTTTTTGTGTTTCAAAATCTTACATTTCAATTGTTGTATTGTCTTCCCCACATACATCAAGCCAGATGTGCATTTCAGTATGAAAACAACCTCACTTTACATTAAAGGTCTGTCTTGATCAGGGAAGCCTGAACCCTTTAGTGTGGATTGTGTCATTTCAATGAGTGCATGGCCAACAAGGAGGAATTCAGGCTAACTGTTCAGGACCTTAAATGTAAAGGGAAGTATCACTTGTGCCACCAATGGGGGTTTTTACATGCTGAAATGTCAGTTGCTTGATGAATGAGGGGAAGACAAAGCAACAATCGAAAATTCAGATTTCAGAGCACAAAAGCACTTTTAGGAAACAGGATCTAATTTCTCGTGTAGCAAAACATTTCTAGAATCCAGACACAACAGTTGTAGTCTACGCTTTCTAGGCATTGAGAAAGTGAATTACAATAAGCGAGATGTCTCACTTTGTCTGCTAAACCAAACCCCAAGACTTCTTTTTTATTTATTTGTTCATTTATATATTTGATTAGTTTACACATGATACAGATTATACACATATAGGCAAAATGAAATGTGATGGAGACGTGCCAAAAACCCTCAGGGGGGCTTATTCTAGGCACTCTCCTCACAACAGAAACAATTCCAGTTGGTTTGTGTTTGGAACCAAATTCAGCATTTAAATATCAAATGAGATGATGCAAAAACTGAGTGCAGTTTTACTTCCTGTTTTACATGTCATCACCTTTAATTTTCTTTTTAAAAGTATAATGTATTTATTGATGTCATATTTGCTTCTAAGCATAATATAAATTGTATCCTTTTTTAAAAATGTTATTAAATTGTATGATTTAATGTTTACAAAAGATGTGTACAATGTTGGATCAAAAAAACCAAATTGACATTATGTATTTTCATTAGCTGTGTGCCATGGCTATTATTAAAATGCAATGAAAAAAATAAATTAAAATGCTGAAACAATGCTTCATATTGGGATAAGACATGTCCATACACTTATTTTTTCCTCACTTCAGCATAGAGGTCAGCAGTCTGTGTTAAGTTTGGTGGCTCAGACACTTTGATCTGTGCATACGTTGTATCCTGCTGCTGTCCACTGTCCTGCACTGAGGATGGTTCAGGTCTCTGCTTGGAGAAGACGATTTCTCCATATTTGATGTCTTCTTCTGTTGTTCTGACTGGTTCTTGAAGAGGCGGCTGTTCCACTGGTAGACTCTGTGAAAAATGGACCAAACAAAAAATACTGTGAGGAGCTAGAGGACTTAACATTAATCCACTTCCTCAAATTCACCTCATTCTTCCACTCAGCTCCCACTAATATAATAAAGTGAAGATGTTCTTACAGGAACATTGTTAATCACAAGCTTTTCCTTCACATTGTGGAACATGACAGGGTTGTCCTGTTAACCCCTTCTCTTTACTCTATCCCTCTATCCCCTGGCTCAATCCATTAAAGAAAGTGACACAATATCTCCCATAAGGATAGACCAATCTGGACAGTGTTTTTTCATCATATGCAGATGATTGGATTATTTTTATTTCCAATATTCGACATCATTACTGAAGTTCCTAAAACTCTTTGATTTATCCAGAGAGCTGGTGGGAAACAAAATATTGGAAAAAAGTATGGTCCAATTTTTTTAGGAATGCTCACTGATCAAAGATTTTGCACTCATGTTACATCAACATGGTCAGAGTTATTAAGATCTATGATATTACCCAATCCCTAGCTTTATTGAGCCAGCAGCCAGCCACAAGATCACAAAATAATTAAAGTGAATGTCATCAGAATAAATCTGCTATTATTGGACGTAGCAACAGAACATCGTGATTTTGTGCACAAAAATGTTGAAAAGTAATCAGCAATTATGCATTTGCATTTGTACATGCAACAGTGGATTGTTCATGTGGATTACTGACTGAATGTTTCGCAATATTTTCTGTTTTTTCACATTCAATCACTTAACTGTTAAATCCAGTCTAAATATTAAATATGAATAATATAAAACAAGATCAGAACACAATTCTGTATTGAACATTTCAATATTTCTCACCTGTGTCTGTTGTGAAGGTGGATGCCTAAACTTGAACTGCCTGGAAGACATAAAACATAATAACAATAAATACATAACAGCAAGTTTATAAAAGTAAATAAAAGTAAAGAGTAAAGACTCTTAAATGATATTTTATGTAACTTGTAAGTAAGGTATCTTCAATTGCATTCCAAAATCATAACAGATATCCAATAATTTGCATAATTTAGACACTTAGGCGTGTTGTCAGATATTGGAACCTCGTGTAGTGTTATTTTACATACAAGTGAAAATCTGTTTTCTGACTGTGCAAAATGTGACTTTGTAGCAGCATGTGAACCCAACAATAGTGACCCAAATATAGAACCCCCATAGAACTCCACAAATACATTTCCAATAACATAGAAAGTCCTATAATTAAAACAGACTGCCAGATTCTCACCTATGTTTAAGACATTGTTCAAAATGGAAATATCAACCATATCAAAGTAAAATGTAAAAAATCTAATACTAACAATGAACCAAAAACATTAAAAAAAATTTTTAAAAAAAAGAACAGAAATAACAGTTTGGAGTGAATAAATAATTCCATTACATTGTTACACTTAGTTTTTATTCTGGATGTCACATTGATTTGAAATACTTACCAAATTACCACGACCAAACCAATGAGCAAGATCCCTCCAATGATCCCTCCAACAACTGGTCCCCACTGTGCAGGGCTATGAGGCTGTTTTACTTCTACAGAAACAAAATAAATTGTAAGTAAGAATAGTTATAATCGTCTTATATTTTTGACCTGTTGTTTTCTGTTCTTTCAATCAAGGCTGCTGTCATTCACAAATCTCTGTCCTATCAACAACCATTTTATCTGTATATATATTGTATTTAACTTTCCAAATTCCCACTATTGGATACTGTACGGTCCTGCATTTACCTTTAATAGTCAGATGGATCTGTGATGACGACTGATTACCAACATCATTTGAGGCCACACAGTAATAATTTCCTCCATCTGTCACATTGAATCTGTAAAAGTCTATTTCAGACACTTTCATGAGTCCATCTTTGTTGATCTTGAACCAGGTGAAGTTGGCGGCAGGCTTGGCTCTGCTGGAGCAGGTCAGGTTCACCCAGCTACCTGGTGACACCAAACCTGATGGACTGATCATTGCTGAGGTGTCTTTAGGAGCATCTGAGGAAAATGTGACAGATTATTTTTAATCATTAAAAATCAGCTGATATCTCATGAATCATCATGTGCTGACAGGATCCAATAACAAACTCTGGTTGTCTTACATGAAACATTGAGAGTCACTTTTCCCTCTGCTGACTTAACATTTTGTCCTTCATTCACAGAGTAGATGGAAGAACAGGTGATGGTGTATCCGTCCTGCTTGTCAGACAGAGTGATAGTCTTCTGGATTTTAGTGGTAAAGGTTCGATCTGTGTTCTCCTCTATTTTGTTGTGAGCGTCTTGTTGGAGATTCCAGGTGAGTTTAGGAGGGGAGTGTGGACAGGGAGTGAAAGCTGAGCAGGTTATAGTGACAGACTCCTTCTCCTTCAGCTCACCTGAGATTTCAATTGTGGGGCTTGGAGGAGAATCTGTGGTTTAAAATCAAACACACACTTTATACTATACATCAGTGTTACTTATTTTACAGCTAAACTGAAAAAAATCAACATTTCATCATAACTCCATTGGTAAAAACCACATTGAGTATTGTGAACATTCATTGAGACAGTAACTGTCACAATCAGCAATTAAAGCAAACTAAGACTAATTTTGTCCATCCATGAATATGGAGGAGTGAAAATGACTTCACAGATTTCCTTTTTCAAGCAAAAACAGTAGATCACGAAAATTTCAGATTAATAAATATTTTCAGGTATTTTCAGCTGTGAGTCAGGACATTCAAACCAATGACTATCTGTTTACAGACTGTTTTTTCTCACATTTCACCACATCTGAGTTTACTTTGTAATCTTCATCACATATTTAATATCACAGTAAGGTTAGGACCATGGTGTTTGCTGTTCAGACCAAAGCTGCAACTGATTTCCTTTTTAATTTAAACAACGATATGACTGAAAAAACAAAACTATCTTACCTGTGACTGTTATTTGAAGAGGATCACAATCGGCTGTTGCCAGGAATGGCCTGTTCTCAATTCTGAAGAAGTATTTGTCTGTATATGTTGTGTTTAAATTGGAAAATAGAGTGGTGCAGTTTGTCTCATTCAGGTTTCCAGTTATTTTCATTGGATAGGGGTTAACAGTCTGACTACTGTTGAAAATCACATTTTCTGGATAGGTGCCAAAACTGAGATGACTTTTAATCCACACTCCAAAGGTTTGTCTGCTGCCATCAAATTCTCTTGCTACTTTAGCGCTAAAGTTACACGGGATCTGCAAACAAGATCCACTCAGTGCTTCCATCTTCAGCGGTGCAGTGATGAAGAGGGCTGGATGTTTGAGACAAGCAGCCAAAGCACCTGTGAGATCAGATCATCATTAACATAAAGTAGAAAAATGTCCATGATGAGATGGTTCATGATACAATAAATACACTTCAGCAGCTGTATGTTGCATGTTTTTCTGTCTTGTAACAATTTTAAAATAAAACATTTGACTTTGCAGTCAGGATGTGAACAGTTGTAAGAAGTAGCTGATCTTGCTTCTTTCTTTCAGACTGTAAATGATTTGAGTAATGTCTCCAAATAAAAGTGAGTGAACAAACAGCTCACCTGGAAGAAAGAAGACACTCAGTAACATGTTGACTGCCAACATATTTGTAGACAGAGCTGCCATCAATCTTATCACCTGGATTTACAAACACAGTTACATTTCATTCTTTAAATATCATGCTATTGAGCTTCCAAAGCCAAGTGAAGAAGTAGCCACTGATCTTGTGAGGTTAAGTTCAAACCAGAAGAAATAAAATATAAAGCATGTTTTAGCGCTGTTTGTGAAGAATATTAAAATAATCTAACTGGATTAAGCTAAAAAGCAAAATGAGTTTAAAAAAAAAAAAAAAAAAAAGAAAAAAAGATTCCCTTACCAATCAAGCCACATCAAACACGATCTTGCACTAAAATTGAGATTTACTGCAACTGACAAAATGAACAACTTCTCACTTGATATTCATATGAATTCAAGTGAACTTCCTATTTTTCAAGACTACTGGTGACAGAGCAGGTCCAGTTGGTGTGGGTTAAATTACTGCATTTGCTTTACATGCATAGACTCTCCAGTTATCAATTAACTCCTTCAAATGTGTTCATGTAAAAGCAAACAGTGCTGTTTCACTAAAGCCTTCATGATTTGTGTTTCAAAACTAGAAAAACACTTTGATCAAACCATTAAACCACATTTGGTCATGCGCAATACACAGTTGTTCATTCAAACTAACTATTTCATACGATCTCCCATTGTTTCAGCTTCCTCCTGTCTGCCTGTCAGTCACATGTTCAGTCTCTTTGCTCTTCCTAAATTTGCCAGTCTTCTTTATTTGGTAATCTTTTAATCTAAGGTTACAAAGAAATGCAGCAATACAACCATCATAACAACATAGTGAAAATAGCAACTACAATGATTTGGGGGAAAGAACAATTCCCATCCATTCTTTCTGTGTAGGGGGAGACATCAGACAAGCACACAGAATACTAAGAGTGCAATCACATATGTTATACCCTGATCATTAAATGGTAGATGCTCTAGTCAAACAGTTACAATGTGAAGCAGGGAGGTTAGTCATCAGGGTTTTAAACTGACCATAGGTTGGTAGGTTATTCCAAGAATTTGGTGCACTGATGGAAAAGGCTGATTTTCCAAACCTTAAGACCTTAAACATAAGCCAGTCATGTGTGCGAGTTTGATACATTGCAAGGTTCCAATCCAGCATCACTGATGGTGTGTGGTAGTTTTCCAGGCAGGGCTTTAAAGATAAATAAATAGCAATGATTATTACACCATTCTGCTAAATAAAACCCACCCACTTCATCATATAATACACAATGATGTATACTGTTTCTGTAAAAGAAGAGATTACTGACAACATTTTGTATTTGATGTTTGAATGTAAATTTCTCATCAAGCCAGAGGCAACAGTATCTATATGGAGTAACTCTATCAATGTTTGATCTGTTTGTAGTGGAAATATGCAAATGACTTCTATCAATATCTGTCTGTCTCAGGTAAACAGCATACATTTAGTTTTATCTGTGTTTAGCATCAATTTAAGGTTTCTTAAAGCTCCTTGTAGAGCATTAAAGGGAAGTTGCAGGTCCTGGTGGCTTGTTGTACAGAATCGGTGATCAAATACACAGTAGTGTCATTATATACATAAAGATGGTATTGACAGCCATTCAGTAAAGAGGCAGTGTCATTTCTGTAAATGGTGAAGAGGAATATATGCTGCCATTGTCATCCATGAGTCCTGAAAAAGTGTCTTATAACAAGAAGCAGAAGCACACACTTTTCATTGTAAACACATGACTTCAAAACACAAAATGTAATGCTAATAGGTCACACAAAGTATCTGAACTGCCATTCATATCATAATGAATGAAAACATAAACCATCACACACTTCCTCATTGAATGTTTATATGAATAGTACTGTGTTTCATTTCTATTTTGTAATTCTCAGTGTTTTGCTTCACCCTTATCAGCTGAATCCTCTCATTTCTCATTAAATCTTTTAGAGCCCTTGATTCCAGGTGAAATATTTTAATGTTTTTGAGGAATTCAACAGAGAGCAGAAACATCCTGCTGAACTAGTCTGCAAAGAAGCATTTAATCCACTTTTACTTTTTACTCTAAAGGCATCAAATTTATATGGCTAATCCTTCCTGTCAGTGAAAATGTTTTTTCAATTTTAAATTCTTAAAGAACTGAAATAAATAAATGAATGTATCAAAATCATTACAGGAGTATACTGAAAGAAATGATAAGCCTTTAGATAGCACTTCAGTTACAGACTCAGTTAACTCACATTTAGACAAACTGACTAACAAGTCTACTGTTCTAATCTCTTCAGACTTGAGAAACTGCCTTAAATTCTCCTTTATATTCCTGCACTCATTGCAATAAGATAGCCTGTACTAAAGAGTTCAGGTTCTCTATTCAGGACAAACCTTTCATGTAAAGGGAAGTATCACTTGTGCCACCAGTGGGGTTTTTTACATGCTGAAATGTCAGTGGCTGGATGTTTGGGAAGGAAGCAAAGCAACAGTTGAAAATTCCGGTTTCAGAGCACAAAGCACTTTTATGAAACAGGATGGTATTTCTCCTGTAGCAAAGCATTTTTAGAACCCAGCCACAAAATGTCCAGTCTATGCTTTCAAGGCATTGAGAAAGTGAATTACAATAAGGGAGGTGGCAATCTAACTTGAATCTATTGCTTTTGAAATGTAAAGCCCTCTGAATACATAAATTAAACACACAATCACCACATGGTCTGAATGCAGCAATGGTGTTTTCTTACAAGCTAAGTTTAACTATCTTTATTTAGCTTTAAAACAATTTGTTGGAAGTTGTACTGGAATTCATTTTTTTGATTGTTCTTTTGGTTGGGTCATTTTGTTTGGATTTAACCACAAGATGGTGCTATACTATGTAAATCAAACATGGGTAACAATAGAGTTGACAAAGATGAAGGCTTAATTAAGGATTATGTTATTAACCGACTGAAAGCCTGTATCCATGGGGCTCTACTGGAAATAAATGATTTGAATGGGTGATGGCTATGTAAACATATAAGCTAAAAACAAAAAAAGACTTAAGTTAAATCAGACAATACCATAACTGCAATTTCTCTTGATTTATTTATTTCAGGTGCCTTATTGAACAGGTTTGACTGCCCACAGGGTTGTGTGAAAATACATTTATTTAATTTATTTTTAGATTCCCTCTGTTGCTGACAACCGCCTTACTCTACCAAATATTGCCACAAAGAATTGTGTCACATGACAAAAAGAAAGTTCACCCAAACTACTTCTAAATAAATACCTCAAACACATAACAGTCATAATACTGTTTCAAAGTGATCATTTGCAGGGGACATCATTAACGTGTGCCCTGTTTTATGTGCCATCACCTTCTATTAAAAAAGTCACAATTTGTATAATGTATTTAATGCTGTTATCTTTGCTTATGAGTACATTTTGTCTTTTTTAAAAGAGCCCTAACCCTAACCCTTGTGATAAAAAAATCCAATTAAAATGACTTATTTTCACTAGCTGCATGCCATGCCTGTTATTAAAATGCAATGAATAAATGCTGAAGGCTGAAACAATTCTTCATTTTCACTTAATCAACAATTAAAAGGTAAATGCACATAATTTGGGATCTATATACACCACACATACTGCCAAAACTTGAAAAACCATGTAGAGGTTTTGAGTTTCATTGTCCTAATAACAACAACAATAACAATAATAATAACATAAACGATAATAAAAATAAAAATAACAATAATAACATCAACAACAACAACAATAATAATAATAATAATAATAATAATAATAACAATAATAATAATAATAATAATAATAATAACAATAATCATAACATAAACAATAATAATAATAATAATACAAATAATAATAATAATATCAAATTATTTTTTCCTCACTTCAGCATAGAGGTCAGCAGTCTGTGTTAAGTTTGGTGGCTCAGACACTTTGATCTGTGCATACGTTGTATCCTGCTGCTGCCCACTGTCCTGCACTGAGGATGGTTCAGGTCTCCGCTTGGAGAAAACGATTTCTCCATATTTGATGTCTTCTTCTGTTGTTCTGACTGGTTCTTGAAGAGGCGGCTGATCCACTGGTAGACTCTGTGAAAAATGGACCAAACAAGACATGCTGTGAGGAGCTAGAGGACAGAACATTAATACACTTCATTCTTCCACTCAGCTCCCACTAATATAATAAAGTGAAGATGAAGAAAACAGGTTTATTTCATAAAACATCTCTATTATGGAATAATTATCACCTCCATTCAGGTGGGGAACTTTTTACATTCCCCTGATAGGTTAATACATGTGTCTCCATTTTCAGCAATATTTTTAACAACGCTGGACTCCGTTCATTCCAAAATATTAAAGAGCAATATGATTTATCAGGCACTTTAGGCACCTCTAAGCTGTCTGCAATGAAGACATATGTGGTGCCCTGGGACAGGCCTCTGCCAGAGTACCCCATGGAGGCGTGGACTGGTCCCAGATAGGATTCTCAAAGGACAGTGACATGTATTTATAACTCTCTGCTTGATTGTTCTATTAAGACTGTAGCTGCATCCATAAGGGACTAGCTAAAAAAGAAGGGCTTCCCACCCTCCCACATGCATCTATACCCCAGTAATAGAGGTTGTCAGAATAATCTATTCTTATTGGACATAGCAACAGAAAACCCAAAAACACTGAAAAATAATCAGCAATACTCTTGTACATTTGCATTTTTTACATGCAACAGTGGATTGTTCATGTAGATTACTAACAGGATGTTTCACAGTATTTCCTGTGTTTTTTCATAAGTGTTAAGTCCAGTCTAAATATTAAAGATGCATTCACTATGAATAATATGAAACATGATCACAACACAATTCTGTATTGTATATTTCAGTATTTCTCACCTGTGTCTGTTGTGAAGTTGGATGCCTAAACTTGAACTGCCTGGAAAACATATAACATAATAACAATAAATACATTACAGCAAGTTTATAAAAGTAAATAAAAGTTTGCCAAATGCATAAAGACTCTTAACTTATATTTTATGTAACTGGTAAGTGAGGTTTCTTCTATAAAATTCCAAAATCATAACAGATATCCAATCATTTGCATAATTTAGACACTTAGGCGTGTTGTCAGATATTGAGAAACAATAAAAAGAGAATAGTGTCATTTTACATACAGGCTAAAATATGTTTTCTGCCTGTGCAAAATTAGATTTTGTGGCAGCATGTGAACCCAACAATAGTGACCCAAATATACAACCCCCATAGAACTCCACAAATACTTTTCCAATAACACAAAAAGTCCTATAATTAAAACAGACTGCAAGATTCTCACCTATGTTTAAGACATTCGGTCTAACAATGAACCAGAAACATTCAAAATAAGAACAGAAATAACAGTTTGGAGTGAAATAAATCATTTCATTATATTGTTACACTTAGTTTTTAATCTGGATGTCACATTGATTTAAAATACTTACCAAATTACCACGACCAAACCAATGAGCAAGATCCCACCAATGATCCCTCCAATGATCCCTCCAACAACTGGTCCCCACTGTGCAGGCTCTTTTCCTTCAGAAATTAAACCATTCTAAGAGTCAGAGTCATAATTGTCTCGTTTACATAATTTCGACCTGTTGTTTTCTTTTCTTTCTGTCAAGGCTCCTGCCATTCACAAATCTCTGTCCTATTTTCTTGGACCTGCACTTTATGAAGATGTGATGCTCCCAAGACCTATCAGCAACCATTTTATCTGTATATATATTGTATTTAACTTTCCAAATTCCCCTACTGGATACAGTACAGACCTGCATTTACCTTTAATAGTCAGATGGATCTCTGATGACGTCTGATTACCAACATCATTTGTGGCCACACAGTAATAAACATCTAGTAAATCTGTCACATTGAAGCTGTAGAAGTCTCCTTCAGATACTTTCATGAGTCCATCTTTGTTGATCTTGAACCAGGTGAAGTTGGCGGCAGGCTTGGCTCTGCTGGAGCAGGTCAGGTTCACCCAGCTACCTGGTGACACCAAATCGGATGGACTGATCATTGCTGAGGTGTCTTTAGGAGCATCTGAGGAAAATGTGACAGATTATTTTTATTCATTAAAAATCAGCTGATATCTCATGAATCATCATGTGCTGACAGGATCAAATAACAAACTCTGATTGTCTTACATGAAACACTGAGAGTCACTTTTTCCTCTGTTGACTTAACATTTTGTCCTTCATTCACAGAGTAGATGGAAGAACAGGTGATGGTGTATCCGTCCTGCTTGTCAGACAGAGTGATGGTCTTCTGGATTTTAGTGGTAAAGGTTCGATCTGTGTTCTCCTCTATTTTGTTGTGAGCGTCTTGTTGGAGATTCCAGGTGAGTTTAGGAGGGGAGTGTGGACAGGGAGTGAAAGCTGAGCAGGTTATAGTGACAGACTCCTTCTCCTTCAGCTCACCTGAGATTTCAATTGTGGGGCTTGGAGGAGAATCTATGGTTTAAAATCAAACACAGACTTTATACTAAAGAATACAGTAAATGTTGCAGATGTAGTGTACAAGGTCTTTTTGAAGGCCAGCACTGACATTATTGCATTGCAACTGTGGTTTTACAGGTTTTTGAGTACTGTGAACATTCATTGAGACGTGACCATCAGAATCAGCAATTTAAGCAAACTAAGACTAATTCATTTAGATTGTGTCCATAAATGAATAGGAGGAAAATAACTTAACTGATATAAATATTCAGCTGTGAGTCAGGACATTCAAACCAGTGACTATCTGTTCACAGACTGGTTTCTCTCACATTTCACCACAGCTGAGTTTACTTTGTAATCTTCATCACATATTTAAAATCACAGTAAGGTTAGGACCATGGTGTTTGCTGTTCAGACCAAAGCTGCAACTGATTTCCTTTTTAATCTAAACAACAATATGACTTAAAAAACAAAACTCTCTTACCTTTGACTGTAATTTGAAGAGGATCACAAACAGCTGTTGCCTTGTATTGCTCCTTCTCAATTCTGAAGAAGTATGTGTCTGTATATGTTGTGGTTAAATTGGAAAATAGAGTGGTGCAGTTTTTCTCTTTCAGGTTTCCAGTCATTTTCATTGGATAGGGGTTAACAGCCTGACTACTTCTGAAAATTTCATTCTCTTTTTTATGATTATTTTTCATCCATATTCCAATTGTTTCTCTGCTGCCATCAAATTCTTCTGCAACTTTAGCACTAAAGTTACACGGGATTTGCAAACAAGATCCACTCAGTGCTTCCATCTTCAGTGGTGCAGTGATGAAGAGGTGTGATTTTTCAGAACAAGCAGCCAAAGTACCTGTGAGATCAGATCATCATTAACATAAAGTAGAAAAATGTCCATGATGAGATGGTTCATGATACAATAAATACACTTCAGCAGCTGTATGTTGCATGTTTTTCTGTCTTGTAACAATTTTAAAATAAAACATTTGACTTTGCAGTCAGGATGTGAACAGTTGTAAGAAGTAGCTGATCTTTCAAACAGCTCACCTGGAAGAAAGAAGACACTCAGTAACATGTTGACTGTCAACATATTCACAGAAGGAAACCTGGGCCCTGGATTTGCAAACACAATAAAACTGTTAGTTTTGTCATTTTCTTTTATTTGTGTGACTTGTGAAGGGTTTTTTTGTTTGTTCGTTTTCCAAAGCATTGTCTTTTTCACTAACACTTAGTTTAAAATATAAATGATATAACATTGAGTTCATGTTCATGTCAGTTTAATTAAAATAAGTACACAAATACAATACATAATGCATCTTCCAGTTAAATACACAAAAGAACAAGAACAATAACACTCCTGTTGAAAGAGCCAAAAAGTAAAGTGTTCCTTATCAAAGAAGCCCACGGTTTAACAATGAGGGATAGTCTTATAAAGCTGATTCGATGTAAGGCGATTTGTAAATGTAGGCAGATTGTGAGCAACTTCCCTATTCTGTTAAACCTCTCTAAGTTTACTTTACACAGCTACTGGACACCACATTTCAGAGAGTAAAGCACTTTTTATGTCACGGATATCCTGTGAGACAGGAAGTCAGACATTATAAAAACCTACTGAAACTCTGCAAATGACAAGTTAATTCAGCTCATTGCAAGCCTGTATGCTTAATTTGCTTTATTTTTTATTGTATAGAATATATCACATGAATTGCAATAACAACACAATTGATCAGATGAAAATATGACCTTGTTTTGCATAGATACCACAGTCTTTGCTGATCTGTGCTATAAAGGTCACATTAAAGATAAGAATGGTGGTCTGATAAATTTCTGTTTAATTAAGCCAACATCTGTGTATTCTTGTCAGTTAAGTATGAATATGGTTGGTTAAATAACTTTATTTGTACTACAAATTACAGGGCTGACTGTATGAATGTTTACTCTGCTGTGAATGTTTGTTTACTTTTTGTGAAAAAACAATAAACACGTTTAAAAAAAAAAGAAAAAAAGATAAGAATGGTGAGCTGCTACTTCCAGGAAATAAATGTTTAATTTAAAAAAAAAAAAAGATTTTTATGAAGACTGGTTTTAACACCACAGTCATCTTCTCCTTAATAGAATATTTCTTGGCTGTATAACTGTCACAAAGCAGAGCAGGAGGACCCAAATGCAATTGAGGGCATGCAGACAGGATCGAAAAGCAGGATTATTAATGAACAGAATCTATGCCACAGGAACAGCCTAAATGAGAGTGAACTGAAAACTAGATTTAAATACAATCTAAAGTGACTAGGGGATGAGGAGCAGTTGATGAGATGATGGAGAAGTTCAGGTCAGGGGAACGAGGCGAATGAAACAGGATAATAGGAAAGGAGCTGATTGGCTGTGGAAAATACTGAGAATAAGGCAGGACTAATGAGACAATAAAAACCCAGAAAACACAATGAAACCAGACAGAACCATGGCAAAAACATCACAAACCATCATTCTTGCTGTTACCTTCAAATACAAACTGGTGTGCTTGAGCAGCATATAAATCAGAAATTCAGATACATACTGAACTTATATTTTTAAAATGATGCACTTAGCAATAAGGTTTAATATAAATCTTACTTACCAATTAATGATTTTTTGCAGAAAGCTTTGTGTAGACGCTATGAGAATCCTACTGCAAAGCAACTCAACAACTTCCCCTCTGTACTCCTCAGCCTGTTCTGTTTACTACTTCTGCGTAGTTAATAACAAGCCACAGATAAACCTCCCCATGTTCAGAATTCATGTTTCATGCTCACTTTTATGGCCACAAAACATCCGACATCATGGGGAAACTAAAAACTAATAACCACCATGAGGAAGTTTTATGCAGGGGGAATGTGAAATGAAACGCAAATATGTGGCAGCTATACAAATGTTCTACATACAGGTTTGCATAGTCTGCAACTGTACATGCACCAAGCACTTTATTAGTAACAACTGCATGATCTAATGCAATCCACAGCACCGATTTAATTCTAAATTTTAGATTTATTTTAGTCAGAAATGATTCGACTTTATGTTTATTATTATTATTAAGGTTGTGGTTGCTGGTGGTGTACTGGAGTTCACTATATTAAAAAGTGTTCCTAATATTTTGTACAACCTACAGGAGGGGGACACTATATTAGGGACAGCAGTTGTGTGTAACTGTTAATTATAAATATTATAAATGATTGATTTATCAGTTTGTTTGGGGATCTCAATTGAGTCAATAAAAAGGCAAATAACACATTTCTTTACAAAAAATTCAGTCCTTTTATTCCATAACAGAAAACACACTTTCACCCTAACATACAAACTAAAACATGTAGCTTGGTTTTTTTTTCTTCTTTTTACCTTAAAGTCACGTCAACTTCCTGTGTTGCAACTTCCTCCTGTCACGCCTGCAGCACTATGTTCTTTTTTTTTTAAACTCTATGTAATAGGTTTTCATTTATCTTGATAATTACTTCCCACAGGAATAAAAAGAGGCGTTTGTTCAGTCTATTTGCCCTTTCTAAATTTGCCCGGCGTAGCTCCAGTCTTCTGCTTCTTCTTAGCTGATCCTTTAACTTCAGGCTCCTAAGTAAGATTAAAAAAAACAAAACAACGCATGAGTCCAACAATAAAAAAAACAATGCTGAAAAAAACAACATGTACAACACTGACTTACAGTAAAAAAATTTTTTTTTAAAAGACCGATTAGATAAAGATTCAGACACTGTATGTTAGTATTTATTTTTTACATAGAGTATAGCAGTCTTATTTTTTTGATATTCAAGGAGCCATCTTGTCTAGAAAAACATGTCTACAATGAAAAATATCAGACCAGAATAGCTGGCAGAGCCCCAGAAGGAGATATCTGACCTATCTGTAAGAGTATAAGAACCTTGTACTCTGGAGCAAATCTTTGTCATTGTCTCATGCATGCAGACATGAACCGGGCTCGAATAAATCATGTATTAATACAGAATTCCTGATTTGATTAATCTTTGCCTATCAACAATCACAGAAACACGTATCATCACTGTACCAATCATCCTATTACTTTGCATGTATTCATATGTATTGTAGTTTTCCTAAATGTACCTTTCGTTTGGAGGACAGAGATCCTGTGACAGTGAAGAAAGAGTCCAGTCGTCCCTGTGTGCTGCCCTGCCGGCTCTTTAAAATCTTCTTACAACCATTACGGATTCTGTCCTCACTGCACACAGACACACAAATAAAGAAATCATAAATGAAAAGTTGCATGTTACCTTATAGACAATGTCATTTTTATCATTCATGATTTAGCTGGTGTGCAAAGGGGTTCACAGTAATAAAAACACCACCTCATCGCATATCTGTTATGTCTCTGACTCAGAGGACATACTACACAGGAGAGGAGAGAGTTAGTACAACATTAACACAAATTACTAAATGACCAGGGGTTATAACATATCTAACAACACCAAAACCTATTGTATCGCTGGACTGTGTGTGAAATACTAGAGGGGTTTTAATTAGAAACACAGGAAGCGGTGGCTTTTGGCCAACAGACGATGTAAAATCAAGCAAGCAAGCCCGCAAGCCACTATCACGCTCGGCAGTCCAGGCCAAAAAGGTTATGTGCTCTCGTCACTCCACTGTCATAAACTCTGCCTCTACATGGCCAACAGCACAGCCTTGTGGTCAAATATTGTATAATCATCAGCATTAAAAGTGAGGCTGCTGATATTTTACCTGAATTGTTTCTCAGTACACATGAACTGGATCAGTCCCTCATCATCCGGTTCACTCCACTTCAGATCCACTGTGGAACAATCCACCACCTCGGGAGTCAAAAACAAGCCCCTGGCCTCCTTGTATAACCAGTCCTCTGGAGCAGGATGCTTCTGCATGAAGGTAAGCAAGACAAACACTGAAACTCAGAACCAAATCAACTTGTATAATGGGCTTCAGGGTTGCAGAAAACATCCATTTACATTAGAGTCAATGTTTTCTAGGATTTCCTCGATGCAGCCGTGCTGTCTGATCAGGTCAATGGCTCTCTTGGGGCCGATTCCCTTGATGGTTCCACAGTAGTCACAGCCCAGAAGGATACACAGGTCTATGAACTGGGACAAACCACAGAGAGAGAAACTGTTAAAAAAAGTCACTCCTGGTGGGACATGTCCATACACATTTCTGTTAAACTGTTGCAATTGCTAAATAAGCCTGTTAAAATCAGAGGAAATGCTTCTTGAATTTTACCTCAGATGGAAAAAATCACATGATGATACAGTATAATGTTCTGCACCTTTCTCACAAAACTTTACCTGTTCATTTGTCAGGCCAATCTCCTGCATGACGCGACTAAGGTGGAATTCTTGAATAGGAAGTTTCCTAAAAAAAAAATACATACATGTTTTTGATGTATTATCAAATGTATTATTTAATGGCAGAAATATACTGCCATTAAAATGATTTTTTAACAACATTGGGCACATTGTATCCTGTTAGAGGCTTTGATTATATACAGTTATCAATAGTTGAAATTATTTAAGACTAGCTGCACTTCATGTTTCAGTTCCTCGGTTCCTGGCTCAAACAAACAATATAGGCACCACCAAAATTAATCTGTATGCTTTAACAATAAAGGGGGAGAAAATGTAGGAGATAGTTATGTTCTTTTGTGCAATTTTATTGCAACAGTATTAACATTTTCCCTAAAAACATTTGTGAATAATAAAGCATAATGATAGTGATTGCACATTGTCAGGTATAGAAATAATATTAGTTCAAAGGTTACACCAGAACAGGAAAATATCCAGTCACCAATCATGTCTTCTACAGAGCATAACGGCAGAAATCAGTGATGCAGTAACAGAGAGACATTACTTTGCTTCGCTGGCAGTGAGGTGTCTGAGCAGGACGTTCGTCCCAAAGGTCAGCCCGTCCATATCCTCTGTTGCTGTGGCAAAGACCTTGCCTGCTTTCACTAGAGCGGCACAGCTGGCCTCAGCCTCACATGGAGCCTGCAGAAATATATCGCATTACATTTCATCCAGTCAGTCACCCAGAGATGCTGTAATGTCTGACTTCACTGACATGTGGAAAATAAAAATCACTGTCAGCCTTTTACATACTGCAGAGCAGGAACTTCACTATACCGTAACTGCAGATTTACTTAAACATTTCTCCAGATACATTTAAGGTGAGGCCATTCATTTTCACATGTCAAACAACAACAATAATTTCTTAACATGGTTGCAAATCCTAATTCATGAGCAGTCCATACTTTGTGGCACAATAAAAAGATAAACCTTTGCAAATTTCTTCATCTTAAATAGGCTGACTACATGCAATAAAATATGAATGGGTTATTATTCCTCTACACTTAATGAGATTACCCGTAATTAACCGTAATATACAACACGATACAAGTTAATATCAACATTAGAAGACCGAAAAACATCACCCAGTGAATAATTATTTTAAATCATTTACTGGAGTCATAGGGCCCTATAAAATCTGTTTTATTTTTTCGCAAATAATGTTTTTTCTGTTTTAATTTTTGGGAATCCTGTTTTTTTTTAACCTTTTACTCTTATTTTAATAACAAAAACAGTATGTTTTTAATGTAAATGACTAAAATGTACACAAATTAAATAGAAATTAACTTAAATTTATTGAGGTGACAAACTAATTTCCTCAATACCGTACCCTATAGCATGCATCAAAAACAAGCAGCAAGTAATGAAATTTTAGTTGACTTGAGCTGTAGGACTAGTTAGTCCTTGTGAGCCACTCTCTCTCAGGGGGGGGCTCAGTGTGTGGAGGGGGCTTGTTGTGCCACCCACATTTGCTTCCCTCCGTGCAGTTTTCCCCAGACATACATTCCTCTTCTACATGAAAACAACATTTCAGTCAAATGATGTCAAATTCCGCGTTAAAAATAAATTCTGTTTTAATCGGCCAATTCCGCCATTCCGTGATCACGGAAATCATAGGGCCCTAGAGTCACTGTGACTGTCAATACAATAAGGAAATATTACAAAATCCAACAGAAGTTGTAACAAAGCTCTAACCTCGATGTAAGGGACTCCCATCAGGGTCAACAGCTTCTTGCACTCATCATTATGCTGCCTGGTGACTTTTACCAGACGCTTGGAGAATTTGTCAATGTTCTCTTGTTCACCTAGGTTGAGACAGGAAGTTTTTACAAACATATTAATACACAATATATATTATTATATTTAAAAAAAAACTTGGATTTCATTGTCAACCTGAGATCTGATTGGTTTACATTCCTGATAACTTTCCGTAACACACTCATCTTGCTATCTGCAGCAAAATCTACGTGTCAGTAGGTTTTACATAAAAACAACTCAGTAAAACCAGATTCTCACCACTCAAAACTATTTTTTGGAAAACTATGACAAATTAGTTAACTGTACCCATTTCCTGGGCTTGTGCAAGCAACTTCTCAGCTTCCGCCCGTCTCTCCACTCTCTTCTCCAGCTGGGATGAAAGGAAGAGCAAGGACAGAGTAAGACACGTATGATATGGGTTGCCCCTTACAAAATACATGGTTCATTATACAGATATTTAAATTGTCTTTGTGTTTACTGATTTATCAAACAAATAAGAGAATACAGAGACTGATACCATGGTTAAACATGGAAAAAAGACTTAAGCATCATCAATACAACACAAAATGCTGATAAAAAAGGTCACAGTTCTGACCACAATGTTTGGTTGACATGTGAAACAGATTAATTAGATACAGCGCAAACCACATTGACACTACACAGGAGGTGAGAAATAAACACAAGATATGAAATCTTTTGGAAACCATTTCCACAATGACAGCATGCAAAAAAATAGCACCAGTTGAATTAAGAAAACACACTAACCTCTCCTGACTTCATCTGTGGGGGTTTGCCATCAAACACATACACAGGTTTGATGCCGTACTCCAGCATGCGGATTGTCCGGTAGAACATTCCCATCAGGTGGCTGAGGAAGAGAGCAAGTAAAAAGCATTAATATTTCAGGCCTTCTGCCAACAAAGTCTCTAATGTGTCTCCTACTATGTCTTTTTGGTCTGAATTTTAAGTACTGCAGGGGATCTACTGCACCTTGTCGTCTCTCCATCCTCATTCTGCAGCACGTTGCCGTCCTGTCGCACTGCAATCAGGAACTGGTAGATGCACATAGAGGCATCTATAGCAATTTTCCTTCCTGCAAAAGTTCAGAACAGCAGCTGAATTATTTACTGTGTTCAAAACAACACATTTTATCAAAGTGTCTACATTAGGAATAATGCGTTAATCAAACATCTATAGCCTTGTTTTTTGTAAGCCTTTATTCATTACAGTATAATGCAAGCTATAGCTGATTCTTATGGGCTGGGGGTCTTTAAACTACTGATTTTTTCCAGTTTCTCTCCTAAAGTTCAGGCCTGCAGTTGCAAAAAGAGGCTGATTACGATCCATTATCTTATGCCTTTGTTGCATTCACCGTCTAATACAGTAATGACCCAGTTTATCTGAGGAAAATCAATAACCTTTCATTTGATCTCACCCTCATTCTATGCAGGCCACATAATCAATATGTATAAGAGGAACCTGAACCAGTTACCGAAGTAGTTCTTGATGTCTTGCTCTTTTATAGCACCAGGCGCCTGGTCAGCAATCAGCTTGGCAAGTCCGTGTATTCCCATAGTGACAGGCTACAGCTCACACTGAAATCACCAAAGTCTGAAAAACAAAAGACTCATCAGTTCTCTTATCACATACACACACAGTCCCCACTACTTTTTCTACAGGCCTCTGTGACTGGCACTTGTGGTTAGTTGATGGTTAGTTTGGGTTAAAGCATCACGCTGACATGTAGCCTAGGAACAATACACAACAACAGAAGTTTACATTTTGGTTATTATGCACACCGATTTAAAGACAATCTACTAGTGATGGGTTGTGTATGGTACAAGCTATATTCTTGCGTGTGTGCATTTACAGTAAGGCAATGTTACCTTAAATTGTCAGTTTTCTGAATGAAATTTGGTGTGCTAGATAAAGAGCGTGCCCTGTAATGTAAGCTAGCTGTGCAGTTAGCTGGAGGTATTAACACTCAGTTCATTCGCCTTTCGTATGTAAATACAACGCATAGCAACTAATGACATCTCTGGTTTTCAATATGAACTTAGGTAAAACTGTTATTGTTTATGTGGACTCACCAGTTTAAGTATTTAACACGGCAGTCTGCGTGCACTTATCCCCTGTCTCCGTCGCGGGGAAATGCGTGTATTTCGCGGGCAATCCAATGGCAGACATTAACTATCAATCTGTCGAGGACTGTGTCGTGAAGGACGCTGCAGAGCTGCGCATCGACTATGCGGGTTTGATTACACTGGTCTGAGTGGACACAAGCAAGTATCCGATTGGTTCATTGAAGGTTGGAGGAAATCCGGTCAATACGGCAGAATAACACACGTAGAGATTCAAGCCGTTTAAATGATGGCTTTTGGTGGTAATAAAACACCAATTTAACATATGGTCGTTTTAAATTGTACTCGAGAGAGAAATATTACCGGGTGCTATTAACCGGTAACGTCAGAGTTGTGTTTTTTTTTGTTTTTGTTTCTCCGCCCACTCCGGAAAACTCAACCGAGCCGTCGTTATTTTTATTTTTTAAGGTGACGTGGAGTCGCACCCCTTCTTCTTACACGGTCTCATGTGTCAATAAAAAAAGTACTTGGTGTACCCGGAGGAGAGCCCAATGAATGTATAATACGTTGGGGCATTGCATCACCAAGATGTGTCGCTGCAAATCAGCAGATTGAGCTCCAGTATCGACGCAGAGAGGAGACCGCCGGGGCCTGGAGTCCGAGGAATCCGGCGGACAGACAGGTTTTGTTGCTTCTGCACCGCTGGAACTGAAGTGACATTACAGAGATTCAGGTAAAGCAGATCAGACCAACTCGCTGTCTGTATTCGTGTCTTCGTGTTGATGTAGTGTTTTATTTGACATTAAAAAACAGTCAGGCCCCTCACTGTGGTGACGTTTCTCTCCACAAATATAATAAAACTAATACAATGTGCATTGCGTTTTGTGCCACTTTGACACGTGACCTTGCTCTTATTCTTAATTCCAGTGAAAAAGGGGAATCAATCAATCAACCGATCAATCAATCAAACTTTATTTGTGTAGCACCTTTCTTGCAGGTTAGTGCAGTTAAAAGTGCTTCACAGATGGTGATAAGACAGCACAGGTGCAGACAATGAACTCAAAGAAAATTATAAATAAAAATAAAACAATTTGTTATCAATGCACAGCAGAAATAAAATGATGGAAATGTACTAAGATAAAATAGTTTGAAAACTATAACAGCAGGAGAATAGTGTATTTTAGTTGTCACTAATATCACTAAACATTGTTGCAAATGGCTCATTAATGCATGACTGCTCTGGCTTCAGCTCTCAGTCTGTCCTGTTGTTACTTATTTAGCTGAATGATGTGTTAAATTACATCCCCAAACTTGGCAGAGTTTCATCAAATGAGAGTTTGGCACTAAAAAGTTCAGGAAGCCCAGATGAGTTGCTGATGCCCCTCTGAGGAGGCATACCGGGAAATCATTTACAAGAGATCAGCTTCTTCAGACTTCCCCCTCTTTTTTTTCTCTCTAACTCTACAGAGATCTGATACAGGACAGCTGTATGTATGAAACCAGCTCACCTCTCACAGCCTTATTACAGTGTGATTAAAATCATCCACACTATTCAGAGGTAAATACATTCAGAATGAACATCTCAAACTTTTTGCAGTGGTTAACATCAGGGGTCAGGATGATTATGCACATCAGACAGTAGAAAATGTTATCTAGGTTTAAATTGCATTTTCGTTGCTGTTATTTGACCTAAAATGCAAGATCATTGCTGACTATTGATCCCCTATTAAAATTGATCTTTTAATATCTTTCCCCAAAAGCAATCATAGCCACTTGGCTCTTTGAAGGTTTAGGACAAGACATGTAACCAAATGTGTATGGCTCAACTATTTTAATGCTTTTAAATACAAAGTATGGTAGGTCATTAATTTTTGATTTAGTTTCTCTACATGCTGCTAGTGCAGAAAGACAAGGAGAACAATACAACTGCACCGTCATACTCATCATTTCAGTCTCTACATGAGCATGCACATTTAGTATGCACTTAGAAATGCTTTTGATATGTTGTAAGACATATGATTTTAATCCACCTTTCTGAAATGTGTTGCACCATCATAACCAGAAGTCCTGTAGTGTATAAACCTAAAACAACATCTTTAGGCAACACTCAAACATCTACACTTACAAACTCATATCAGGCAAATAAAAATGAAACTGATACATTGATACTTTGTAAGTCATGTATTCATGTTGTTTGCACAGTGCCTCACAGTTCTGAGTGTTTCTAAATGTTCTGCTGTGTATGTTTGAATATTGAGGGAGTGATGTGGCATAATATCCTCCCTTGATACCACTTGACATATAAATAATGACATACGGTGAAAGTAGCACGAACATGAGCTTATTCCTCGTCTTAAAATCCATACTGTAAGTAATGGTCCAGACAGTCCAGTTTAAATCACACCTGTGCAAAATGAACTGATGAACTGTCCCTCTTTTGCAACAGGGGTTATGCAGCGTGGAATAGGACACCTGCCAGGTGGCTGCCAGAGGACGATGGGCCTGCACTGCGTCTTGATCCTGTGTTTTTTCTCAGGCTGGGCAGTGGGCTACAAGCAGGGGGACAACGTGACTCTATATGTCAACAAAGTGGGACCTTATCATAACCCCCAGGAGACATATCACTTCTACACCCTGCCTGTTTGCAGGCCGGAGAAGGTCAGTATTTGTTCTGTTTACGGTGTACTAATGGGCTGCTGTAATACACAAATGACCTGGAGATTATTTCATCATGCAGAATTGAGACAGAAATGTAAGAATGAAACCTGAATAATTCCTTTTACAAAATGCTTTTATCTGGAAGGGACTTTTGTGAGAGTTCCAACATTCAAATTATAGAAATAGGATCTTTTGAAATTGAATTATTTTTTCTGTGGCTTGATGTAAAAGAGGATGATGGAGTGGGACCTAAAGTCATGATGGACTGTACTTTGAGTCTTTATTTATCTGGAGACTTATTAGATGAGGCCTTGGCAGAATTTCCACATAATCTATGAACCCATTTTGATTAATGCAGCATGATAAAACCCTAGCCTTTTACATAGAAAAAAGACATAAAAGATATTATTGTACCAGCAGGGACACAAGATCATAACAGAAATTTTCACTTTGTGTGACCAACTTTAGACTTACTTGTCTATCTTTTTGCTGTTAATATCTTGCATTTGAGCAATTACAAAAAGATGCTAAGATTCATGACTCATACCTTTTCAAGAAAAGTCATATGGGAAGTTTGACCCCAATATGTAATAGCAGTAACCTATTACCCACATGTTAGGATGTTGAATGTGATCATAGTCAGGTTTGTTTAATTCTTCACAGACTGGTAGCATTATATGCTGTCTGGAACTCCAAATTAAAACCAACTAACACTCATATTCTCACCCTTCTTCTCCAGGTGCATCACAAGTCTCTGAGTCTGGGTGAAGTGTTGGATGGTGACAGAATGGCAGAGTCTATATATCACATCCGGTTCAAAGAGAACGTGGAGAAGAAAACGCTCTGCCAGCTTACTCTTTCAGAGAAACAGGTATTTATTTACACAGGAACAGAACAGGTTAAACTCAATACTTTTTACACTACCAGACATCATCAGTTAACTCTAAGTACTATCAGCTCAAACTGTGGGGAAAAACTCTACCAGTAGTTTAATAGATTTAAATAGAAATATCTGTGTGTAATAAACTGGCCACTGGGTGGTGGACATTTTAAAGACAAGAATTTGGTCCCTTTTAAATATATTCTATACTTTAAGGTATTTTGGTCAAGCTTTCTAATATGCTTGTGTTTATTCTTCTTCTTCATTTCATACTTGATTTGAAACTAATTGGCAATGAATTAGCATGATAAGGCTTAAAACATGCAGAATTTTCCTACATGAACAACAATAATCAAAGTGAAATCCAAAGTCTTATTTGAATATTGCACATTATTATTATAAGCATTATTGTGCTTGCTTTTCTTTGCCCCAAGGCATTGTTTCAAATGGCCATCACAGTGTGTATCAGTTTCAGGATCTGGTGCAGTGTGTGCCGTCACACCTGAGCAGCTACAGTATAGTGTGCAGAGAAAGTTAATCAGAGACGTTTCATCGAATTAAGCCCACAACCTAGTGATAAATAAAGCTGTCTTTTTTTATGTATTATATTTAGTAACTAGCCTGATGAAATAATACCTTAAAATAATGGATGCACTGGAAGTTTTAGTCTTGATAACAGTGCATGGGTTGTGACCCTGGATATGTTTCTTGTGTGCTAGGTGGACCAGCTTCGTGAGGCCATCGAGGAGCTGTACTACTTTGAATTTGTCCTGGATGACATTCCCATCTGGGGGTTTGTGGGATATATAGAGGAGAGCGGCTTCCTGCCTCACAGTCACAAGGTAAAGCTTCTCACTGTCTGTGGGACACGTGGACTGACTAGATTTCCTACTAGGGACTTAGAAAAGTGTGTTAAAGATTTTATCTTTTACGCAAAGTTCCTGTTTCTGCTGAAGCACACTCACTGTCAAACTCAAATTGTCATATTTTTCATCACTCGCTCCGTCGCTCTTTTCTCTCCTCTCTCGCCTCCAACAGGTGGGTTTGTGGACTCATCTAGACTTTAACATCGAGTACAACGGCGACTCTGTGATTTTTGCCAACGTCTCAGTGAAAGACGTCAAACCCGTTCCCCTGGAGGAGGGGGCGGGAGCAGCGGTGGGCGGAGTCGGCGTGGGCGGAGGCAGCGTGAAGGTCACCCACACCTACAGCGTGCACTGGTTTGATTCTACTCTCCCTCACTCACGGAGAGGCGAGCGCCTCCGAGACTATTCATTCTTCCCCAAAACACTGGAGATCCACTGGCTGTCCATCATCAATTCGCTGGTGCTGGTGGTGCTACTGCTGGGCTTCGTCATCATCATCCTCATGCGGGTCCTTAAGAATGACTTCGCCAGGTCAGTTGGCAAGCAGCTCAAATGGTTATTTTTCTGTTTATGTGTGGGAATTGTTATATTTCATGACTATAATGAAAAGAAAATGTTACTAGTACAAAATGAGGCTAATAAATACGTCAATGCATCTTCAGTAAGAGCCAGCCATGAAACATGGTCTTTAAAAGTTGTTCTTGGTCATACTCATGTTAATTATACATAAGCCTGGTCGCAGACTTAAGGGAATATAGATACTTACACATCTTGTTGCAAATCAGCCCAGTCTTTTCATCTTTCTTTTTTCTTATTTTACATCAACTTAGAAAGGCTTTGTCGATCTACTTTCAGTGCACATACCACAGCATTTTTAGACTAATTTGCAATGTCCTTCCCTAAGTGGGCCTTTTAAAATACATAAAACCCAACAATAATATAGATACATAACAGCACAAAATACAATCACTGAGATGTGTGAGGGTTAAGTGGTTTTCCTGTTGTGCTTTTGCTCGTCGAGTACCAAATAACATCGAGATAAAAACACTTTTCTTTCCCCTGCAGGTACAATGTGGAGGAGGAAGGCGGCTGTGATGATCTGGACCAGGGAGACAATGGTTGGAAGATCATACACACCGACGTCTTCAGGTTTCCGCCTTACAAAAGCCTGCTATGTGCCGTGCTGGGAGTGGGGGCTCAGTTCCTTACCCTTGCTACAGGTGATTACTCATTCATTACACACAAAGACGGCAACACACATGGCTCAAAGTGGATACACACAAACACAGAATTCTGATGATTTGCAAAATAGTAACAGGGGCTACCATTGTTCTGTTTTCTGAGCACCACTGACCTGTAAACAATCTTTGTACAGCACAATTAACATGAGAACAGCGTACACATGCAGGTTACCTATACAGAGCTCAGCTGCAGGAGTCTGATCACCCTCATGTCTCCTCGTTCCTACAGCGATCATCGTCATGGCATTACTGGGAATGTTCAACGTACACCGCCACGGCGCCATCAACTCTGCAGCCATCGTCCTGTACGCTCTGACCAGCTGTGTGTCGGGTTACGTCTCGTGCAGCTTCTACACACAAATCAACGGCCAGCGCTGGGTGTGGAACATCATCCTCACTTCGTCTCTTTTCTCTGGTGAGTCCGATCAGAAAGCTTCAAGAACAGACTTGGGGACATGCTCGTTCCAAGTAAACCATCTTTTTACACTTTTCCACCATTTATTTCCATCTATCCTCCATCCTTCTCTTCCTCATCCTTACTTACATTTTTCCTCTCATCATTAGACTTTCCATCTGTGCATTAAAACAGTTAAAATTCAGATAATAATATAAAGAAGGATTTTGGCACCAAATTGATGATTGCATGATTATTATGTATTTTTCTCTTATATTTGTTTGTGCACAAAGCAATAAGAGGAAAATAAAAAAATCCTTTAAATAAATAAATTGATGAATGTCACCTGTTCATAAGGCTCCAGGTTCTATGTTTTTTCTGTTAATTTTTGTATCATATTTAAACTCAAATGTAATTCAGATTAGGAATTATGATTATAAATCAAATAAGTGTTTCTGCCCAGTGAATGAAGGCAGAGGTAACTTATTCATGGCATGTATGACACTTTAAATTTCTGTTGTACTTAAGAGAAAATTAATGAATGCCACAAATGCTCCTAAATCACTCGTATGTGCATTTTCAGAACAAATTTCAGGTGTTATAAGTCATCTCAAGTCATTTTTTAGCAACACTCATACTTGGAATGATTAAAATAATGCTCGTCATAATATATGTTCACTTGGTCCTTGCCATAGCTCCTCTGTTCCTGACGTGGAGCGTAGTAAACTCAATCCACTGGTGGAGCGGCTCCACCCAGGCCCTGCCGGCCACCACCGTGCTCCTCCTGCTGGGCGCTTGGATACTGGTGGGCTTCCCCCTCACTGTCATCGGCGGAATCGTGGGAAAGAACCGAGCCGGCAGCTTCCAGGCCCCCTGTCGCACCCGCAACATCCCCCGACAGATCCCAACACAGCCCTGGTACAAACACGCAGCTGTACACATGGCCATCGGCGGCTTCCTGCCATTCAGGTGAGCTGTTTTCAGGTCTGGAAAAGAGGTGCTTTAATATAACAGCATAAAGCTTTATAAGACACAAAGATGTAAAAGTGGAAGACAAAGTTTACACAGGAAATTTTAGGGCATTTAACTCAACAGTTTTAATGTAGAAAAATGTCTTGTTAAAATGTCGATATTATTTATGGACCAATATGTGAATATATTTCTAGTGACGCACCTTGAATTCTAAGTCAGCACTACTGCTAAAGTAAATGTTGACTGAGTTGAGAACGACATTTTCCCGGTGAGATGTGGTTGATTCTTCTTTCATCTGCACAGATTTATGTACTCCAGTGGTAAAATAAGATTTAAATTGCGGTCTCTTCAGGTCATTGTCTACACACTTATTCATTCTTTTTCATCACCTCTCTCCTACAGTGCCATCTCAGTGGAGCTGTACTACATCTTTGCCACAGTTTGGGGCAGAGAGCACTACACTCTGTATGGTATCCTGCTGTGCGTCTTCGCCATCCTCCTATCCGTGGGCGCCTGCATCTCTGTGGCGCTTACCTATTTCCTGCTGTCCGGTGAGGATTACCGGTGGTGGTGGAGGAGCGTGCTGAGCACCGGTTCCACCGGCCTCTTCATCTTCGTCTACTCTGTTTTCTACTACCGGAACCGGTCCTCTATGAGCGGCCTGGTGCAGAGCACCGAGTTCTTCGGCTACTCTCTGCTCACAGCGCTGGTTTTCTCGCTGATGCTGGGCAGTGTGTCATTCTGGTCTTCACTTGCATTTATTCGCTACATCTACCGTAGCCTCAAGATGGACTAGGCATGAAATGTGCACACATACATACATAGATGCATACACAAACAGCTCTAAATACAAATTTTCTCGTAGCACACATGGACAATCGTCATCCTCCTCCTTGCTCTTTCAGTCATGCACACACACACACCTCCTATGGGATTGATGGGAGGAGAAACAGGGGCCTTTACCTTGAGTTGACAGTATCTAATTTAAATTTGATAGCTGTCATTGCTGGAATAAGGGATCATTGGTTGAATGGATGGACAGATGAAGATTGTGGCGGGGGGGGTTTGTTATATTTAAGGATAAAATGGAATTTTTACAATACAAAGGGATGTTTGTGTTGCATCAGGAATGAATGGGTAAAATGTTTGCTGCAATACAGTGTGAGTGAATGGGTTCTCATTGTATGATGCAGACTTGCAATGTGTGGCATCATGTACTCTGGTTCCTACTTGGTTTATTAAGGAGTGGCAGGATCTAGTCCTTATTTCCTGCATTACACTGGTTACCCACGCAGGCGACTGTTTCATTTTCCACTTTTGATTGATTATGCAGCAGTGCAAGTGTTTACTTGCAATTATACTCCCCCACATATATAAAACTGTCCGCCTCTTCAAATGTAATAGACAAAGTTTTGCACTGGCCCTGTCAAGCTCCACATAACCCTGCAGTGAATAAGAGGAACGATGCCTTGTAGATTGAAGAGATGTTGCATTATGTTGGTGATGGGAGCAATATTGTCATTGTATTCTATGGTCACCATTGACTGTGATTTTGGTTCTGATGTAAATATAGTCTTTTCAATAAATGCTTTTTAATACAATATTGCCACCACACACCTTTGGGCATCTTTCTTTATACAGGTCTGTTTACTGTACTACTTTATAGCTGATTGACATTTAACTATTGAAAATAATGCATGTTGAATTTAAGGCTATAGCAGGTGTTACAAGTTAAATGTCAATCACAACACAACCGTCACATTAACCCCAGCTGTGCAGCCAATAACAAAGACAACTCAGTAAATGTATATCAAGATATTACCATCATATCAACAAACCACTCAAGAGTCAAAAAAGACAATTTGCCAAATTAAGCTGTATTTATAGAAAAAAATGCATTGATATGTGTGCACATCTGTATTAGTACTTCAGGTGGTTCCAAAAAACTATGTAATACAAAGAATACATCCAACTTGGACCCATCTAGTATCACCAAGCACAAAGAACACACTAACATACATTAAATAGTTGCATATAAAAATAAAACTTCATGGTAAAAAAGTAAAACTTTTGAACAGGAGTATGAACAAGGCATATGTACACCCAGCCTGGCAAAAAATACCCCCAGTTAATAAGTAACTTGAAAAGAAGAATATAAACATGGCTGTTTGGTAACATCTACAGAAAAGCTCCTATGCCAATTATCTCCAACAGGTACTACAGTCTGGCATTATGTGCAATTGCTGTATTTAGGGAATTGTGGCTGTTGACAGGCTTCCCATCTTTGCCGTCAAAGCTTGTGTCAAGCTCAGCATTGCTGGCTGGGTTGAATTCAAAAGGGCTGACGCCTGGGGGCATGGACCAGCCAGTTGCCTGGGGTCTGGGGGGCACTGCGTTCTGGGAGGAGCTGGAGGACCAGGGAGGGTAACCAGCAGTTCCAGTAGTGCTGCCCATAGCAGCCAGATAGAAGGCCAGATTCTGAGGAGAATTCTTCTTAAAGGCTGCCTCCATGTGCTGGTTGTAATGCTCCCTGAGCTGGGGGCTGGCCTCTCCCTGATACTGAAACACAAAAAGGTGATATTTAATATCAAGTTACATGATCTCCTGTATCAAAACAAATCATTGCCTGTGACAGTGTTACGTCTCGCCTTTAAGGCCATAATCAGACTATGATTAGGCCTCCATTATGGACGCATTGCTCTATGTCCAAACCGCTGCTTCACTGTTATTAACAAACAGGACACCTGGGCAGGACAACTATCTGATTCCACTACAATATTGTTCTTAACAGAATATGATGAAATTAAAAATTTAAGTTAAGTTTATTAATGCATTCAACTGCAAAATAAATTGTGTTGTATAAAGTATGCGAGATACTTACAGGTGGAATATGTGAGGGGATGTTGGTGAAGATGGTTCCATGAATTGGGCTGCCCTTGTTGGCAGTGTAGCGCTCAGACACCCAGCTAGTGTCTTTCTGGTGCCTCCTTAGCTTCATCCTTCGATTCTGAAACCAGGTCTTCACCTACAAGCAAGTCAAAGCAGATCCCCACTGATTAGAACATGTCCATGTATTCCGTTTTTTGAGCTTGTAATTTGAGGTGGTAAAAGGGGGGGATATGCAACTGTGCATGGAGCTCAATTACTTCCCACACAACTTTAACACCTCACCTGTTTGTAGGTCAGCCCTGTGAGGTCTGCCAGGTTCTTCATCTCAGCTGGGGTGAGGTACCTCTGCACACTAAAGCGCTGAACAAGAGCATTCATCTGACTCTCTGAGAAGGCAGTCCGGACCTTTCCTTTACCGTTATTTACATTAGAAGTAGTAGTGCTTGCCTTCTTTGGGGCAGTGTAGGGCACATGTAGAGGGGTAGCATTGTTGGTGTCGTCGTTCCCTCTCACAGCAAAGGTCCGTGGCTCCTCTTTGAGAGAGTTGGATACTTCTTTGACTGCATCTGGGCTTCGGCTGTTTGCTTCGTCGTCGAGATCTTTCTTGGCCCATGTGGTAGGGTCCGCCTGAGGGAGACTCCCTTCTCGGCTGCTGCCAGAACTCCAGGAATCTGAGGGGGGGGGCAGGCAGTGAGTGAGCACAAATTTATATGGTTAGTGTGGACAGCAACATGGTAGCTTTCCATCTTTAGTTTAAATTAGCCATGTCCTGTGCCATCGTGTTATCATCATTACATTGAATGCACCGTTTGTGCTGCATCCCATGTGATCATGGGTCAAAATGTAATGACTTTAGAGCTAACACTAGACATTTGGATCTACTGACATATTACCAGTGCAGTGAACTGTATTTAACACAATTACCCACCAATATACAATAGTACATTAAACATTAAGTTTATAACAGCTATTGTATTGTTTTGTGCCATTCTCAAATCTTATCGCGAGATGTCGCTGATGAGGCGTCGGATGCTCGCTCTAAAATTTTGTGGCGGGACCTACAGTCTACGGGCGCGACATTTGAAAACCTGTTTTAACCAAAATGGAGCCGAATTGGACCCCGTGCCCAGTACTGGAGGAGGAAATTCTCACTTTAAGCAGCCAACTGGGAGATGTAAGCATTTACACAGTTTTAGTAAATACTTGCAAGGTGCAAGTGCAGAGGACTTTTAATGCTACATTTAGTGTCATGTTAGCATAGTGGAAAACATCCATGGTTTACATACCTGGGGAGGTGTGCGCCTCCGAGTCACTGGTCGAGTCGCTCCCGGCCCGCCTGGCCTCGTCAGCCCGCGTATCGTAGGCGGCACGCTGCTGTCCGGCCAGGAGCAGTCGACCTGCCTGGGTTTCACCGAGGTAGACAAGGCCGGAGCCCTGGTAGTGACAATGTCCGTTCACGGCGTGCTGCTCCGGGCTGCGAGGCGGAGACTCTTCCCGGGTCCTGGCGGGGGCGGTGTAGTGCGACTGTGTCACCCCGGGACTGTAGTTGCTCAAATCTGTGACTCCGGCCTCGCCCCATGCGGCCAAGTTCCCGTGGTTTTGCTCGGGCCCGGGCTGGTACATGAGGCCGTAGGCGTACGCATGGTAAGAGGGGTTGTAGTTGTAAGTCACCTGCGGCTTCCAATCTGCCATTTTCCCGGCAGTTGTCGTGCTTTGATAAAAAATGTAAAAACGTTTTGAAGCTAAAATTACTTAAAATTTAGCAGGACACCACTCTTCAGGAGCTGAGGAGACAAATTAAACCAGAAAGACCTGCCCAGTTAAAAAAAGTGGCGCCAATTAACGCTTAAAAGTGGAGGCTGCATGTCCAGGCTGTTTATAAAGACGTGTGTGGGTGTGGGCAGGGATGTAGGTGGATACTTTGATTCGAGCCAATCTCTTTTATTCACTTTTCACGGGCAGCAGTAACGCCCCATAAATGCTATTTCATTGGTCATTTAAGGACCCGTTTACAGGGTTTAGTACCATCTAGTGTTTGTAGATTGTAACCAACTGAATATCAAAATAAGTAAGTACTAAATGCAGACCATTTTTAAATTAGCCCATGTTCTTTACCACTATTACAATGCTGTGTATATATCGAATATGTTCAAAAATATATCTAGATACACCAAATATATAAATATATAATTACTTTAGATTTCACAATTGCGGTATGTTGCCTCAATACAAACAGATCAGATCAAGTTCAGTGCTATACAGTGTAACGCATGAGGCCCCAGAGGTCCCCAAATACACTGTGTGATAATTATTGTGGTAATGTGATTGAATGTGGTTTGGTTCAGGGTTTTAAATACAAAAGCACAATAGTTGTCCCCTGACTTAATCAGGGTCTTTAGGTGGGCCATGCTTTATTCACTGATCTTGAGGCTTAGATTGGAATGTCATAATCTGGTTTTATGGCCTAAACAGTCTTTTAAGGTTATTTCACATTTGATAACATTGTGCGTGTTCCTAAATTAATTTGTGTGAGAATGATCACACAGCTCACTTGTATTAATGTTATATTCCAGCAGCATAGAGGCTTTGTGGGGTTAAACCAGTCTTGGGATCCCAAGCAAGCTAAAATCCAGCCATTGCTTTTGTAATGTTTGTTCAACATTCACTGATCATTTTTCAAGAACCTGTTTCATGTGTTTGCATTAAAGTTACGGTAGTCATTACCAATCCTTGAGTTGTAAGAAATCTAATCTTCGGATCAGGCCTGTCACAGGGTTTATTTTGGTTAGGGAGAAAGATACACTTTGATGGGAGACTTTATTATTTGCTCAATTAACTGCTGACCTGCACTGAAATACTGAGAGATACATATACAAAAGTCTTCAAATGATCTGTACCCTCTTCTTAAACATACTGTTTATGCATAAAAAAGACTATGTAATGAAGTAGATGTTCAGGATCAGAAGTATCCTTAATGAGGAAGCAAAATTGTAATCTGGATGGATACACTACATCGTGCTACAATAAATTTATCAAAGCAGCAGTGCTAAAGCAGCAGTTTTATTTCCCCAACTAAAACCATGTTGGTAATAAAAAGAGGGCTATCAAAATATAGATATTATTAAATAAAGTGGGCAAATAACCATAAAATGCTGACGGTAGCACATATGCTTCTGTGTTTCTTAACCCTTGAGACTGTTGAGTTACCCGCTGGCACGATAAATTATGTTTCCAGGAGCTTCAGTCCCAGATCAATAGGCTAAATATAGTATCTGGGTCTCAGGCATGAATAGTTTATGATCCACTGATACTTCTTAGTCAGCGTTATTGCTAATGAATGAGAAACCAATATATGAATCTAAGGACTGCTTGCTGTCTGAGATGAGTATACATCCACACACTTAATACCAAATAGGTTTAACTGTTTCATTTGTGCACACAGCACAAACATGCAAAGACGGCACCCCCAGCCTCCTCCTCCCCATTCTGTATAGTGGGGTTGGCAATGTTGGGGCTATCTGTTTTTACCTGCATTTGCAATCCTTTTCACAAAGATGAATTAGATTAGACTGTGTGTTACCTTTAAAATGGTTGTTTTTGTTCCCCCTTCTTGGCCGTATTGATGTGTTAATGATTCAGTTAGAGGTGAAATGATGTGAGAACAGTAAGCCTAATGGGTACATTAGCATGTCCAATGATCTCTGACTGGACAGGGTGTGTTTGTGTGATCTTGACGACATGCAGGAGGGGTTGATGGTGCAGGCGTGTATAGGGAATGAGTGGATAGTTATGCAGAAAATTAGCATTGGTATGTGCTGAGAAGACTTTAGATTGGCCTTTGATCACAAGGTAGAGGCTACTGCACTACTGTGTGTTGAAGGTGTTTTTGTACATTAGAAAGCCACAACTAATGTCAAAATAGGCTGGAAGTTCATTTATGTTTGCATGTCTGTGTTGTTTTTTGTTTAGGCACACAATGACATTTGGAACATTTTTTAAATACTTTGATAACTTTATCATTTAATACTGATAATGTGTAGGCCTTCATTACACTGATGCTGAATTAAACTTCTTGCTGTCTGTCCTCAGATGACAATTTACAAGAGGATTTCTATCAGTGTTTCTCCTGCTGAGTCTGAGTGCAGATTAGTCACTGAAGATGTGTTTTCAGTAATGGGTGTTTTTGTTGAGGAGTGTGAGGCCATCAGTCTCTTTTTATTGCTGTCTAAATACTGTGCAAATGATCCCACCTGACCCTGGTCTCCAACAAATCTTCCTTCACCAGTGATTGTATTTTGATTTAAATCAGCAGTGGAAGAAGTATTATTCAGGCCAAGTGAAAGTGGTATTACCACAGTCAAAAAATATTCGATTACAGGTAGAAGTCCTGCATTCAAAAGTATTGTCATTATGCAGAATGGCCCCATTCAAGGTTTTTTATATCATGCATTATCGTTAGAGTTTTTGAAAGCATCACTTTAATGCAATGCCCTGTCACATTAAGACTGATATTATACAGTAGTGTAAGACTGGCTGGGGTTATTTTGCAGTAAAAACATACTTTTCCATTTCTGGTGAACAAATTATGTAAATGAGAGACTTTGTACCAACAAGACCTCAAACCAAACTTTTGGTTCTTTTTGCAAGTGCTGAACGAGAGACGAGATTTTAACACTATTTTTAAGAAAATTCAATGAGGAAATATATGACTGGTCTTTCATTTGAAATTCAAAAAAATGCAAAATAACGCAGTTGCATTTTGAAATGTTTTATCATATGCAGTATGCACTATGCAAGCATTGTAAAAGGTTTCCCCATATAGATAGATATTTTATAGATAGATAATTATATACAATCACAAATACCAAAAAGGGAATTATAAAGAGTAGAAACAGTTGTAGTATATAAATATAAATGAGCAAATGGCCAATCGCCTTTTTAAAAATTTATTTTGTGCACATTTTGAATATTGCTTCGCGAGACATCATTCACCTCAATGAGAAATATCGTCACAACCCTAGTATCACAGATTGCATCTAGATGGAAAGAAATATGATTATACCATGTGTATGAGTTTGCCTGTAAATGTGTGTGTGTGTGTGTGTGGGAAATGGTGAGAAATTTAGTTTGTGTTAGGTTAGTGGTGAGAGAGGGGGTAAGCTGAAAGGTTGCATGAGCATGAGGAGATGATTGAATAGAAGGAGGAGAGGAAAGGTGGAGGATGGTTGAGTGAGACGATACATCTACTTTGTTGGTGGATGTATTTTGTTGGCATATTGGTAATTTTAAAAGTACTGTGACATTTAGACACAACATTTTGCTTTCTTTTCAAGAGTAAAATTAGAAGATTGATATCAATTACATGTCCGTTGTTTTAAGCTTAAACCAAAGACTAAGGTTTGTTTTTTAAGATTAAGTAAGGTTATATTCTATAAATGTAATCAGACTGATTTTTAAAATTGGTACAGTCACATATAAAGTCAGAGCAAAGACATGAACAGACACAGATTTGCCTGTGGCCAGTTTAAACTGTTGAAATGATCTGGTCTCATAAACTAAGGAACACAATTAATTCATTGTGTCCATGAACTAATGACTTCATGGACACAATAATGTAATAGAATTACAAAATAAATGTAACTGTAATCCGTCACAGTTACTGAGAGAAAATGTATAATTAAATTAAGTGACTTATGAAAATGTTGATGATTACAAAGGGAGTTACATCTGGCGTTGACAGGTTTTTTCCTCATTTTTTAATATTTTACATGTTAGTGAATTTAACATATTATATTGCTGTTTTTAATTCTTTGAAATCATTTTTTGTATTTTGTAAATAAATCATAAATGGTGTCACAGTACCAATTAAGCCCATGCCAGACTTTGGACTTTGACATATCTTTATTTTATATTCCCAAATCTACATGAACTAATGAGTACATTTTATATGAGAGCTACATCTTGCTGTATAAGAAATGAACCCCCTTATACGTCCTGTCAGTATCCATGATAAACACCTGAATTTAGATTTTGGTGGGTTTAATATTTACACTTACAGTTCATACAGTACATTCATAAGAAGTTCTAAAAGTAATACAAAAATATTCATATGTAAATAGATACATTGATTATTACATTTTAAATAGGGTCACTAGTAATCTGCAACCTATTACATTTCCAAAGTAACCTTCCCAACCTTGCCAATCAATCGCTATTTTAAAAAGAAAGTTAGCGGCAGTCATCTTCTGTGCTGCAGAGGTAGAGTAGTAGCAGTGTATCCTCCGGACCAGTAGTGGCGCTGTGGCCCTCACACCGAAGGAGCCGTTGGCTGCAGGTCCTTTAAATCAACTCACATGGAACTCTGGCCGGTTCTGCCCCGCGTGCTGGCAGTTGAGGAACGAACGGACCAGCCCGAGCTAGAACCTCGAAGCTGTCAGACCTGCTCTCCTTTGGCTTCAAACATATATTTCCGACTAGTTTAAAGAAGTGTTCAACGGCAAACTCGGTAGCAAACGCTTAAACTCGATCAGAGAAGTTTTGTTTACATATCTGATAATTGTAGCTTACGCTGGGACACGTTGACAGCCACACCGAGAGGACACGTTGAAGCTATCCCGGTTTATTAGACAAATTAACGGTCGCAACAGATCTAACCAACGGTGCTGACATGACGGAGGAACTGGAGCAGATCCTGTCACAGCTGACACAGCCTGACAATGCAGTTATTCAGCAGGTAACGCCATAAATAACTTTAGTCCAACTTAGAGTTAATATAAAATTAACATAACAGGTGACAAGTTTGAAAAACAACTGTTAACGGTTATCTTAAGTTAGCTACGTAACGTTAACACAGACAAGTTAACGTTTGCTAACGGTCTCACCATTTTTAATACCAGAGGATAGTTTCTTGTAACAAATATAAATTAACGGATGTAACTTAGTGCTAATATTCCTCTTTTAAAAGCCAAATCAAGGCTTAGTTTCTATTGGTGCCCTTGGATGTCTGCTATCCTGTATTTGACAGACAGTCTTTATTCAATGTGATCTCTTTTGTCCCCTTTCAGGCCACAGCCCAGCTGAAACAGGCTTTCAAAGACCCAGCCATAATCCCAGCTCTTTGTGCAGTCATGAGCAGCTCCCAAAACCCCCAGGTATTGTGTGTGTGTGAGAGTGGGAAGTGAGAGATTAACGCTTGTTTCATCATGTGGGATCCAAGTATCATTCCCAGAGTGGATGTCCTGTCATCTGTAGCTCAACCACTTCACATCTTGTGCCCCTTAGATTCGACAGTCAGCTGCAGTGATGCTGCGGTTGAGAGTGAAGAAGCACTGGAAGAAAATCAGTCCTAATGATAGAGAGAGGTTTGCTCATTGCTTTTCATTGAAGCATTCTCTGTGTCTCAACCCTAAACCCAGTTGGTATAGTTGAAAGTGTAAAATGGTGTTGTTTTCTTTCATTCGTACAGCCTGAAGGCAGTGGTGTTGCAGGCTTTCATGCAGGAAACAGAGTAAGCCATTCATTCCATACAATGATAAACTACTTTGTCTTAAATGTCCCAGATTTAGTTTGTTGTAAATTAAATTGACACAGATGTGATGTTACATACAAAACTATACACATCTAAATCTCAGATCTGAACTAATCCGAACGTATCTATGCGTTTCTGTGTTGCAGACACACCGTGCAGCACTCACTGTCCCAACTGTGTGCAGTGATGGTCAAACATGAGACACCAGACCGCTGGCCTGCCCTGCTGCAGCTCCTCAATGAGTCCACCAAGAGCAGCAATCCTCATGACAGACAGGTACAGCACTCATGACACAGCTAGGAATTTACTCATGGATCATTTTTACTTTTATCATGTCCTGTGTTGTCAGTATTGGTTTCAGCTTTCACAAATTTAACTACAAAAAAAGTACAGAGTTCGCAAACCACTAATTTAAAAACACATTTGTCTTCTGTCCTACAAGGTTGGCCTCCTGCTGCTGAACAAGGTGATGGAGTCCAACCCTGAACCTTTCAAGCCTCATTACTGCCAGCTGCTGCAGCTGTTCAGCACTGTACTGCAGGACCACAACAACCCAACGGCCTTGTACTACTGCATCCTCACCCTCACAGCCATAACTGCATACACTGGCTCTGAAGAGATGGTGAGCTAGCTTTACAGTTTTCCCTTGGACATCTGGCAGGAACAGAGTTTCTGATAGTCTATAGATATTTAAACCATCACAGGTGGGATAGGTTTATATTTTTGATGCATTGCCTTTTGATACATTACAAATGAAGTTGAACCCATCTATAGTCTAAGCTCTGTAAACTGTGCAATTGGTAAAACGTGGTCATTGTGAGAGTGCAGAATATTTAATGACAGTTTTTCCTGATAATTTGTTTCCCAACAGAATCAGATGCGTTCTATCATCCCAAGTCTGATTGTTGCTCTGAAACACCTCATAAAGGCAGATCAGGTAAACTGTAACTGGTTTATAAAATGTACTTAAGTTCAGCTGTTTTAGTTGCTCAAATATATTAAACAGTTTGCATGAAACATTTTTTTGTCTGCGTCTGCACAGAGCCAAGCCAGCGAGGCAATGGAGGTGTTTAATGAGCTCATGGAGAGTGAGGTGTCCATCATTGTGCCTCATGTTGCAGACATGGTTCGCTTCTGGGTGGAGGTGGGAGCTGAGCTGCCTTTCTTTGTCTTTTAAGTTGTGTTTTGAACTAACAAATACTTGTTATCTGACACTGAGAGTGACATACATGACAGTTTTAACAATGTTGGCGTGTGTGTTTGTGTCAGGTGGGCAGTGACACTGCACTGACAGACTCTGTGAGAGTGAAAGCACTCTCTTGCATCGCCTTTCTCATTAAGTTGAAAAGCAAGGTAAAGTGATCCCTCCTCTACTATAAACCAATGGCCTATAATTATCTGTCAGTTTGAAATGATTGACAGTTTGTATTTAATAATATAAAATAAAACAATCTTTATCTTCCCCTCTATTTTGTAGACTGTGCTGAAGCAGAAGCTGCTGAACCCCATCCTGCAGGCCATTTTTCCTGTGCTGACTGCAGTGCCTCCGCCTGGTGAGGAGGACCCAGAGGATGAAGAGGATGACAGTGGTGATGGCACAGACAATGACAATCCTAAACACTGTGCAGCTCAGGTGGGGAAACGTCATTATTTATATTGATGTCCTTGTGTTGTGTACTTTGACATATAAGATTTAACCTGTCTAATTGTTTGTGTTTTTCCAGATCATTGACACAATGGCACTCCATATGCCTCCAGAGAAACTGTTCCAGCAACTGGTAAGTTATGTAGATGCTGATCTGAGCAATAACACATCTGTAATGGTGGCTCAAATGACTTAACTTTTCTTCTTTTTTTGTTTGGATCCTTATAAATGTTTAAATCTTAAAGCATTTTTGGATGACTAGTTATTTCTCTCATGGTTTGGCACAAGAAAAGGACCATTTCACATTCCACAGAGTTATTTAATTCAGGTTTAAATATCCCTATGATAGGAATCCCAGAGTACTTGCTGTGACTCAGGTTCCTGCTTTTTGAATTTGTGCCATGTTTTATTTTGTGTATTAGATGCCGTTCGCTCAAACCTGCCTTGCCAGTGAAAACCCCTATCAGAGGAAGGGCGGTCTGATGTGTCTTGCAGTGTTGGCTGAAGGATGTGCTGATCACATACGCACCAAGTATGTCCAGTTTAATTGAAAAAGTTATGTGTGCGTGTGTATTTTTTGTCATTTATTTTTCTCTCTTGGCAGATGTATTCTATGAGGGGACAAAATCAGATTTTGGCAGTCTGTTTTCTGACTAATAACGATCCTCAGGATTTGAGAATATTTACTTGTGTCTGTGTTACTGCAGGATGCTGTCATCAGTGCTGCAGACAGTGTGTCAGAGTCTTTCTGACAGTAATGAGGTGGTGCGCAGTGCTGCCCTCTTCGCCCTCGGACAGTTCTCTGAACATTTACAGGTGAGTCAGGGCATCACAGCAGCAAAAACAATAGTAAATACTGTTGTGTTTTATGCTTGATTGCAGCATTTTGAGATCTTACTTTCAATGAAAATATGTATCGTTATATTCATTTAGCACAGGCTACTTTTTAAGAGTGAGTCGACAACAGTTCAAGTTTGAAACTGTATAGAAGACGTGCATACAAACTGTATTACAATATTTAGATCTCTCTAAATCAACTCCCTTTTGAAAAGACCTCCTAGAAAACTGTTAAATCTAAAGAATTACACAATAAAATAATTCTTATACTCAATATTAAAAGCTAATTTTCTCAGTTATTGCTTGTTTATTTACTCTGTTTTCTCCACCTCTGCCTTTCAGCCTGAAGTGAGTAAGTACTGTGAGGAGTTGATGCCTTTGCTTCTGGGCTACCTGTCATCCTTGAACCAGTCAAAGGTCGGCCATGTCACCAAAGCCTTTTATGCCCTGGAGAACTTCATGGAGAACTTGGGTAAGCTGGAAAAAAATGTTTAAGTTATACTTTTACAGTAAAACCTGCAAAGACATGAACTTTCCTGACACACTAATTAAATGGATCAATTAATTACAGCAAATCATCCAAACTTGTTTTGAGAAATTCCTCCAAGTTGCCACAAACTCACTCAATAACTTACTCAACACTCGGTCTCTTTTTGTCTTTTTCTTTCCACAGGAGCAGATATTGAGCCCTACCTGCCCACCCTGATGGAGACTATGTTGTCTGCCCTCAACAACACAGACAGCCTCAAGATAAAAGAACTTGCTGTGTCTGCCATAGGTGCCATAGGTAGACAACTACATTTTCACTGGAACCTTTTAATTCAGTTTTTATGGTGTACTTAGGAATATAACGCTTAAACAAACACCATCACATCACAGAAACCTCAATTTATTCTCCTATTTTCAATCCTTCATATAATGGCTTTTTGTAGGTTTTTTTAGTGATCGTTTAAATTTGAGGATCAGTTTTGGGAATCAGTACATTCATTAAGCACACAGTTTCACTCAGGAGGACTGAGAGACTGCAGTCTATCATTTCAGCAATACACTTGGTGGGTTTGGTTTTTCCCATTAAGATGCAAGCTCGCAAACAAAAATGTTGTTAAATTCTTGCCCCATTGTGTCTTACCAGCCAATGCTGCCAAGGAGTTGCTGGTGCCCTACTTCCCTCCAGTTATTGAAAGCCTGAAGGGCTTCTTGACTACTACCACAGAGGAAATGAGGTCTCTGCAAACTCAGTCCTTGGGTAGGTCAGCCCCACAGATTTGATCTAAAACGGGCAAAATGTCTTACCATACACTGGTATCTAGCCATATAGTTAGTTTAACTTCAGAAATATCATGTGAATGCATGGGTGTTGATTTTGTTTCATTGTTGCTGTTAGATACCCTCTCTGTGCTGGCCCGTACCATTGGCAAAGATGTGTTCAGTCCTCTTGCTGCAGAGTGCGTTCAGCTCGGACTCAACCTCACTGACACCATTGATGACCCCGACCTGAGACGCTGCACGTGAGTCACTTTATGATTCCACTCAGTGGGCTAAACCATGTACATAAACAAGTAAAAACAACCACCTAATTGATTTCAATGAGAGAGCATTAATTTCCATAATCATGAAAAACACTTCCTGCATTTACCCTGTCATAGTTGTTTCTTTGTTTTGTTGTGTTATTCCTAAGTATTAGCACAAAACAGAATAAATATCCAAATAAATGAAACTTTTACCGTAACCTGTTCTTCATCTCTCTCTGTCATTCTCTTTCTCAGGTACAGTCTATACTCTGCTGTGTCCACCGTCAGCCCAGACTGCTTGACTCCTCACCTCACTGCCATTACTACAGTCATGCTGCTCGCCCTCAAGTCCAATGAAGGCATCACGGTACAAAGCACACAGACAACACACCCAAAGCAACTTTATAGACTGTCCACATGATGTCTCACTTTTCATCTTTCTTCGTCATCTTTTTAGGCACACCTTGAGGAGGACAAAACATTTGTCTTACTGGATGATGATGACGATGATGACCACAATGAAGAAGAAAAAGATTCTGATTTTCTGGAAGATGAGACTGAGACAGACATCCATGATATTGCAGGGTAGCGACACACACACACACACACACACACACACACACACACACACACACACACACACACACACACACACACACACACACACACACACATTCTCAATTCCCTTGTTGTGAGAAGGCCGCTCTCACTCTGTTGACTTTGATCCATCACTCAGGTTCAGTGTGGAAAATGCTTACATCGATGAGAAGGAGGATGCCTGCGATGCACTGGGAGAGATTGCCCTTAACACCGGGTAATAGAGATGTTTGCAGGCGATGTAGCAATTATATAATGTAACCATGAATTTAAAGAAAATGTATTTTCTTCTAACATTGTGTTGGGTGCTTTCCCCTGACAGCGCTGTCTTCCAGCCCTTCCTGGAGTCCAGCTTCCAGCAGGTTTACGAGATGAGAGATGTAAGTCACTCTGGCTGGCTGGTCGGCCCAATCACCCCTTTCTGTCTAATGAGCCGTGAAGGGCACTTGTGGTCTGTGTTAGTGCATACAGCGGGTCTCTGCGGGTTTGTGTCTGTTTATAAATGGAAATGTCTGTAGGCAGATTGATAATGTGAATTTCCCATTTCTGTTTATTTCTCTTTTTCTGTCTTTTCCATTTATCTTTATTTAACTATTAGAGATCAAATGTAATATATTGCCATTTTTAGTATATAAGATGTAGTTTTAATCTTTCTGGTAGAGCTGCTTTAGAGTACAGATAGATACTGCTGATGTGCCAGTAAAACACTGAGGTAAATGCAATCAAATGCACTTAAGATGTACCATAACAAAAGATTGTATAATACAATCATTATCAAGTTTCATGAACATAAGCCACAACTCTCCAAGTTGTGTTCCTTTGGTACATAATAATAACAAATGTTTACTATTGCTTTGTTTTTTTCTCTAAGAATCAGATTTAGTATATTTTAATAGTTGATGTGGTGCATCTGGTCCAGAAAGCCTGAGTAAATCTGGGCATTCATGTCTTGCCTAAGGGTGCCTCAGAGGGACCGGTGATTGCTGTCATAGCGGGATATCCACTGGTTGGATGCTCTCTCCTCTTGTGACACCACTGACCTGTCATTATTGCTTTCACTTGTTTGCTTTATGCAACACTACCCACTGGGCTGTAACTTGACCCTTTTTTCTTTACCCTCCCTCCCTCTCTAGTTTCCCCACGAGGACGTCCGCCGGGCAGCGTTCGGAGCCATGGGCCAGTTTTGTCGATCTCAGCACAAAGTGTGGACAGAGAATCCCAATGAGGCCAACCACTTAGGTACAGCCTTTCTTCTCTGGAACACTGCTGCTGATATATAAAGGAAATCCAGAAAATGTGCAGCGCTGCTTACTTATTAAAAATATTATTAAAGAATAAAATAAACTTGTGCCTCTCCTCCAGCCCTGCTGAAGCTGCTGGACGTGGTGCTGCCTTGCTTCTTGGAAACAGTGCGGACAGAGAATGAACGGCAGGTTGTGATGGGCGTTCTGGAAACTATGAACCATGTCATGAAGTCCTGCAAGGAGGAGGCTTTCAAAAACCCTGCACGCCTCAAGGAGGTCAGCCACGCCATCCGTGACGTGCTCAAGAAAAAGGTGAGAAAATCGAAGCCTGATCAGGAGAGTAATAAATGTCACATATTTACCATGTGAAAGATGTTGTAAGCATTGTTTGTCTCCATCTGTCTCCAGACCGCATGTCAGGATGGTGGTGGCGATGAACCCGACGATGAAGACCAACAGGTAAGCTGATCAGAGTCAAAGTGAAAACGTCCACCAAACCACACACATGAAAATGTCCTGCTTTTTACCAGTTATTTCCAAATCATGTCAACAGCCCTGTTGATTTAACTCAGTGTGCTTTCTGCTGACTGCTTCAGGCGGAGTATGATGCAATGCTCCAAGAGTTTGCCGGCGAGGGAATTCCCCTGGTGGCCTCTTCTGTTCCTGCCGACAGCTTTGCCCCATTCCTCAACGACCTCCTGCCTCTCATCATGAGCAAAGCTGTGAGTTTGAACCCGCTGACAGAAACACAAGTTTAACAGAAGCTTATTTTCAACTTTTGATACTGCAGCAAGGAGGGAGCGCTCTGAACTCTTTGAAAATGCAAACTCATTTTTAGAGGTTGAAGTCTGACTCATTGGACAATTGAACATCTGAACATTGGCTAGTTGCTTAAATACAAGAGGTGGCTTTGAATTGCTTGAAAATGTGATAGAAACAAGGATACTTTGTGTTTTCAGGTTCTTTACATCAATAAAGCTTCTTATCACACAAATTAATTGTCTTTTTTTTCCTCAAAAGAAATCTTCATGCACAGTGGCAGACAGGTCCTTCGCAGTGGGAACGATTGGAGAGATCCTGCAGGCTCTCGTGAGCGTGTCCGGGGGCCGGGGAGTAGCAGGCCGACTGTCCAATCGGTTGCTTCCCGTCCTGGTTGCTGGAGTGAGGGACAGTGACCCAGAGGTTCGCAACAACAGCGTGTTTGGACTGGGATGTCTGGCCCAGGCAGCTGGACCCATCGTAGTATCGTATCCTTCTTACCCGTGTCTGTGTGTGTGTGTTTCTGTGTGTATTAATACATACAATAATAGATGAACATCAAATGAAGTTGTTCCTTAGTGAAATGTGCTTCAGAGATTATCCCATGATGCTGTCGGTGTTTTCCAACATGCTGTCTAAAGAGTCGGACCTCAGGGTGATCGACAACCTGTGTGCTGCCCTCTGCAGGATGATCTTGAGCAACGTGGAGGCTGTCCCTCTGGAGCAGGTACATTTACAGCTCAGTCACTCACCTACCTTATAATGATGTTACAGTATTTTATGCTTGTTTTGGACATAGCATTTTTTAGATTCTGCATTGATCATTCAGTGGAGTCACATGGTGCATTCTCTGACAGGTCGTGCCAGCTCTGGTGAATCGCCTTCCCCTCAAAGAGGACTTGGAGGAGAACAAGACTGTGTTCAGCTGCCTGGCTATGCTCTACAAACACAGTCCTGCTATGGTACAGTACAAACCCCATCTACATAAACAGTAATATCTTCAAAAACGTTCATCTGTCCATGTGTTTTGTGTCTTTCAAGAAACTGTTTGTACTAGGTTTGTTTAAATGTGATATTTAGGATAATTCTGGTTCTTCAGTTTCTCTGTAAATAGTTACCATTTCTCTCCACATCATGCTTTCCTAAAGAATTTAGGCAAACTTGTTGACTGAGCTACAGTAAGATTAAAAAAAACCCCAACAACAACATGTACAAACATGAACCTTTAATTCAAAGCCAACAAACATCACATGCTTGACATTTTTGGACTGTCAAACATTGCAGGAATTTGGTCCATGATCTTGGACACCAGTGCCGAACAATGTTAACATATACTTTGTTTTCCTCCCCTCTCAGATTGTGAAGCTAATGAAGCCCATAGTTGCTGCTTCCAGTCATGTCCTGGGAAACAAAGACGTCGATAACGGTGAGTGCCACAGCTGGAGTCAGGCTGAACTGTATGACTCAGTGCTTAAGCTGTTTGGGTGTCTAAAGTTATAAAAAACAGGGAAAATACTGTGCATCTCCTTTTTATTGAGTTTTTAGTAATCTATACTTTGTCTTTTTTTTCCACAGAAACCCAGAACGCTTTGGCTGTGCTGATGAAAGAATTCACCCAGCAGCACTCTGCAGACTTCCAAGCAGCCGTGACCTCACTTCCTGGAGAGCAGCAGGCCATGCTCAGTGCAGCCATCGCCTCCTCGTAGCCCCCACATGTCCTTCCACTCTTGGGTGAAAGCCAGCCAAACAAGGATTTTTTTATACTGTAGCTGGTAAATGGGACAGTAATTTGTGATGTTTCCCCCAAAAATGATCTAAATACAGCACTTGAAGCATACTGTTATTACCACATTCAGCAGTCGTGCTTCTTAGTATTAACTTTTAATTTATTTGCTTATGTGCATGCTATTTTGAAGTTTTATTATTTTAAGAGTTACGGTTAACCATCCTGTATTCCATTGTGTTTGTTTTCCTGTTATTTGTTTCCTAACCTGTTAAGTGCTACTATGAATTGCTGCTGTCCCATCTTTACCACTGTTTGAACACACTTCTGGCTTTGCTCTCCGAGTGTGAAGCAATGTGTTGATGTCCTGATAAATGGTATATTTCATTCCCATCTCTCAGTGTAAGTCAGTGGACTTTAAACTTTGGAGTGTTCTCCTCTAACCGCCTCACCCTGAGATTGATCTGCTTCTTACAAAGTAGTTTCTCTAATGGGCCAACACTGCAGCTGTATGCTCGTGTGAATTCTTCCACGTTAGAGGCCCCACAGCTCACTGACTAACTGGACGTGCTGCACTAATAGGTCACACTGTTGTTATTAAAAAAAACCAAACAGCTCTTACTCTCTCACTACACTCTGTTAATGCTCAGCCTATCACATATGCAGCACATATTTCACCTGTCCATCTATTAGTATCAAACTATACAACACATATTTGACAAGTGCAAGTAAGGTTTTTACAAATGCTACAAAAATTAAGCAGATTTTACAATGCTGGCAAATTGCTCCCTGTAGTTAACATCAAGCACTAAACATCACCTCTGCTGTAGAGAAACTGACAAAACTCCAAATACATGCAAGCTTGAACATGGGTGGACTAATCGAGCATTTATGTTAGTCGCAAAAAAAGAAGGGAATATCCAAATGACTCGCACTCAGTTTGGATGTTTGCTCCTCAGATCTCTCGTTGCTCCTGGGCTTCGGTGGCGTTAGGCTGCTGGTTCTCCAGATCCAGTGCCATAGTCATCTGTACTGGTTCCAGTCCGTTCTCCACTGACACACAAACACAGAGAGACGTTTTTAAATAACACACCACATACACCACAGTAGTGCGAGCTGATGATGAGAGGGACAAACATCTTCATACAGTAGCAGCTATGAAAATAAAAACTATATATATACAATTTCACACCAGAAGCCTTTAATTCTACTGACAGAGAACAAAAATAAAGTCAACCAGATTTTCTCAAAATTCCTGCTGCGTTTCAAGGTTTTATTCAGATGCTGATGGAATGGTTTACAATGATCTCATATTAGCGCCCGAGGCTCTGACACACTGCTGCGATCCACATCAGCCTGGCACTTCACCCGTATCTGAGAGGTCGCTGCCGGCTGCGGCAGGGCTGAGTGAGTTTTGGGGGCCTGGTTTTGCAAATACAGAAATATTTTCCTCCCTCTTGAGCCAGATGGTAAAAGAAATGCGATCGAGAGTCGGCATTAACAGTTCTATTAAAATCTTCACAGATGTAACATTTACTGCTCATATTTTTAAAGATTTAAGCTGCGATCATACCTGAACATCTGCTTTTCCAGGGTAGAATATTCATCCCTGTGCGACAGAAGGAGCGGTCAGTGTGGGCTTCAGTGCTGTACAGGACCTCCTGGAGCTGTTTTTCTCCAGGCTTCTGAGCTTTCACTCGCACCTATGAGACAGAAATAGGCTGCCGTCATTTTTCTTTCCTCTTTTCTTTTTCATGTAAACAAAATACTGAACTGATAACTGTACCTCCAGGATGGTGATCTCATTCTCCTTCAGCTTCCCTGCCTTGTTCTTCACCTGGGTCTTCTTGGTGTCCACCCACACCACTCTCTCCTTCACCTCTGACCTAAAGACACTCACACACAGTCATAAATCCAACTCAAATATCTTTTTCACACATGAACACACTGAGATCAGACTCACTCTTGGATGCCCAGGTCAGCCAGTGTGGTGTCCAGGAATGGGAACGGCTGGTGTGCCGGGTCGGGCTGCACCTGGATGGGCAGCGTCACCGACATGGGGATATCCCACTCCAGCTCCACCCGCACCATCTTTCCAAGCGGCCCCGGGGAATCCCTGCCTGCCGGTCTGTCCGCTCCACCGTTGGCCACCTCCTCCGGCAAGCGTTTGCTCTCGTCCGCCGCCAGCGTGACTCACTGATCAGTATCTCAGAAAAAGAAGCTGATGTATTCCTTTCCACTCGCTCATATGATCTCTGGCCTTATCTCTGTGACTGATGCTCGATATCTTTTGCACCTTTTGTCTGCAGCTGGTGGTGTTACAGATACTGGCTGCTCCACTCTGCTCCCGGAGGGGAGGGGGGGGGTTTATGATTCAGTGCTCTGCCTCCTCTGATGACAAAAGGCCTCTGGATAGTGTGAGAGTGTGTGCGCCTAATGCATACAGACGTGTGCTCGGCCCTCCTGGCTCATATAAGCAGCCGGTCTGAATGTGTGCTATGTGTCGCTTAGATGTGAGGTTTATTAGACTGTCAGGGAGGACGAGTGGTGATGGACGGATGATGGTGTTTGCACGGCCAGATGTGTGCGTGCATGTGTGTGGTTGAAGTCAGTAAATTGATTTAGCAGCACAATGCAGCCACTTAAGTCGTGAACTGAGATCTGAACACTATGATTTACAATTAATACTTAAAAGGTATAAATTTCAGCAGGTCACTCCAGGTTCTGTGTGGACAACAGATTTATTAGTTTGTATAATGAGATGATCCTGTCCACCTGATTCAAACCTCCACCCGTCATCCTTCCTGTGCCCTCTCTCTCTCTCATGTCTCTGACAGTTGAGGTGAAGATGAGGGTGATATATGAGCCACTCACAGTGCACCACCACATTTCCAGCTTTTGAAAAATTGGTTTATCTGTAGCTGCTACAAGGGTCATTTCATGGAAACTGTTCAGGATGGACCTTTAGGAATTTTAAGATTGTTGATCATAATCAAGCGTAGTATTTTGTGTTTCATAACTTGAAAAATACAGAGCTGCAATTAATCATATTTAACACTCTCAGAATGTTTTTTAATGTAATTTTACACCAAGGCCTGGGACGATGTGGAAAGATTCAAACTAATAAGGCCAAAATTATCTCTAGATTTTGAACATTTGATTTAAACATGTTTTTGTTTTAGTCTTCATGTTACAGGGAGGATGTGTTATGATTGACGGACAAGGTTTAGAAAGAAAAATGTTGTAAAAGATGTTCCAAAAAAAACATGTTGAACATGAAACTTAGGGAAGCACATAAATCATGCAAAAAAATGTTTATTTTATTTTATTAACCATTAACCATGAAGAGGGAAGCATGTATGTGTGAAAAATGGTCAGAACAGATATGAGAAAATTATTTTATTTTATTCATGTTAATAATCACAGCTGAATTAGTGTCTATAGCCACTAAACACAACATTGACAGTTTTATATTGCCTTGTTTTTCCCTTTAAATGTTGAGGATCCAAACAACAGTTTTCATGGAAAGACCCACATGGAGCCAGGACACAAACATACATGTTTGTGTGTGTGTGTGTGTGTCCTGTACAGCACTGATCTTTTCCCACTAAACTAGCAGTCTGGACTCAGTGTGTCACATTCCATGAGCAGCCACATTAAATCCTCTCACACAGACACCAGCTTTACGTCAGCACTGTGGAGGCATGCAGATGATGTAAAGCTTTGGGAATGTAAAGAGTCGAGTGGAGGTTGTCAGCCTAAAACAGGCGGGTCACTGACTCTCTCGTGCTGCATTTAAATCTGACTCTGATGCTTACACATTTATACAAGAAAAGGCATTTTTTATCAACCTGTACTGTAATCTTCAGAATCACACATGTAGCTTTTATTCTGCCTCTCTAACCAGCCCGTGGCTCTGCTCGTCCACAGCAGCATGCTCTGTCTATAAACACTGTTGAGTCACAATCACATTCTGTCCTGCAGTGCCAGTGATGCAGTAGCAGAGGAGGAGGAGGCATCACAGGGAGTCCACTGTAACCCGTTTGTGCCAGAGGTGAAAAACCATCCAACCATTCCTGTGTATAATAGCTGGGGAAGAGTGATATCCAGTTGAAAAACAGCAGCGATGAGTGTGCAAGAGCATTCAACTAGTTTTAGATGTATTTTTATACGGAAGCAAGCAGTGGAAAGACGTTTGCCTGGTGTAGCACCGTAACCAGAATGTATCACAGGTAGTATCGACAAACTTATCATTCCATTATGCTGATGTAAATTGGGATTTCTGCTCCCTGACTGCAGCACTGACCTCAGCTCGGGCCTCTCAGTCACAGCGAGGTGCCACATGGATACGGACTTACTCCTATCTACACATCTGCCGCAGTTTTTCTGATGCCTTGTTTGGCCAGAACAACAAACGTCAAGCTTCATGTTGTGTCATTTATCACCAGGATGAATATAAACACTTGATCTCACTCTGGATTTTGACTGTTCTGTGTCAGGTAAGAGATAAACAAATAAACAAAGTAAAATGAAGTTTAGAGTAGTAAAGAATACAGTGTTAGTGAATATAACTGAAATAACATATTTATAATAACTTATAAATATCCACTAATAGCAACCGAAATACACATTTTCTCAGGTCCGAATATGTTTAGAGCTTTTATTAAAAATGTAAGTTATAAATATACACAGAATAAAAATGTTTAATTTAAAATCATTAAAAAGGATTAAAACCTTGCTCAGTGTAAATGTTTAAAACCTCAATAACAAGTAATGTAATAATAAATTAAATGGGTATATATATTTAAAAATACAATCACATGAACAATCAGAACCAGATTAAAATGGTTAAAATATTTTAAACATTCCATAAAAAACTGGGTAAAAATGGGATATAGATCAAAGTTTCACCTTCCTGAGTCATTTAACAGTTTCTATAAAAAACATTTAACTCGTGTCAACTTTTCTTGCAATTAAAAGTAGCATGAGAGTGTGAGAAGTGATGATCTAGTGTTACTAAGAGGTCACAGGATCACATTCATTATCCCCATAGAATAAAAAAATTTAAAATCCGTTAGGATTTAATTAACTGAGGGGGTGTGTATGTATGTATGTGTGTGGGTGTGTGTGTGTGTTCAGGCAGTCATGCTGAGTGCTGCAGGATTAATGGTGATGTGACTGTAGGGTTCGGTCTGTCGGGCAGTCACGTGTCGGGCAGACAGCAGCTCTGAAAAGGGAAACAAGAAAATAGGCTAAATATTTATGTTGAAGTCAAAGAAGAACCTCTACTTAAACACAGACTGACACCTGTAATATCTGTGTTTTTATTGACAGAGGGAGCTATAATCCAGCTGCATCTGTAAGTAACAAACAATTCTTACAGTTTCAGATTGTTGAACAATATCTAAGCCAATATTACTCTACAGAATATAATTTTCATGAGTAGGAACATCATTCTGTTGATGTATTTTATTTCACATAAGAGCAGCTTTTGATTTCCTCACCCAACAGTCTGTAGAGTGTGTGGGCTGCAGTGGTGCGATCGGTCTTCGGGGGCAACAGAGAGTCGAAGGTGACTTCTCCAGATCTCTGCAGGCTAGATGATACCCAGCTGGAAAACACAAACACAGCATGGCAGGATTCAACCAAGGACTTTTCAAAACTGGTATGGATATTATTTGAAATGAAGCCTGATAAAAAATACATTTAAAAAAAACAACAACTAGCATCATATAAAACTATAGAGCCACTATTACTGCTGCTATGATTGCAGCATCTTTAAAACAAGCAGCAACCTGCAGTTCGAATGGCCACTTGAGACTGCCTCCAAAAGTGAGACAATACCCACAGAACCCCATGACAAAATGCCCAGAAACATGTTAACACTCCTGTACAAAAAAAAATGGTTTTGGTGTCTATATCTAAGTCCTCCTTTCATAACAACTGTACAGGGGTTGAATTGTTATATAACTCACCCGTGTAATAGACTGTAAATGCATCGTCCTAATCAAGCTAGCAGCTAGCATTAGGGTCGGCTCCACCTTTCACTTCTGGCTCCAACAGTTCCAGATGGTGGCGATCAAAATGCAAACTATTTTTTAAAGTCTATGCTTTAAAACAGATTCACACTTGTGAAACATTAGAGGCCATATCAGGTTAAGGGTACCACACACAACCACTGTAGATTTAGACAATAAATACTGTCAATCAAACTGCTTCATATCCATTCCATCCATGGTGACCGCAACATTTGGGACAGTTTAGTTTCAATGTCTGAGCCTGGTGGAGGAGTTTCTGATAAGGAAATGTGTCTGTCACTCAGGCCTGCTGGTTGTTTTCTATTTTGAATTTCAAAGCAGATGTCACATTTCTCAGGATGTCAACTTGTGATGCTGGAGGCAGCGAGTGTATCACCTACCCTAACAGCTTCACTGTGAAAGGACAAAAAAGTACTGTATATATAAATGTACTTGTGGCTGCATCTTTTTACACCAGGCTGAAAGTCTCAGGCTGTTAGATTACATACTAGATTACAGAACATTCTCAGTAATATACATAGTAGATGTAAACCACTTCAAACATGTTGTGATCGAGCAAGAAAAACAAGAAGAACACAAATAGGCAAATGACAGTGTAGAAGTAGCAAATAAGGCCATAGAGAGTGTGTAAAAACGACAGGTCTCATTTTTTTGCATGAATAAATTGGAGGTGGAGAGGTGTGGAGTTTTTATTGCCATCAGAACCCGCTGAATATCATGTGATTAAAAGACAAATATTTGCCTCTGCATCATTGCAGTGCTGCTTTACACTTCATGGCTGCAGTCTATTCCCCTTTACCTTTAATCAAACACACACTAGATTCAGGGTCACAAACAATCCTCTCCTTAGGATGATTCTGGCAACAATGTTGTAATCTGAGTCTCCAGAACTCAACTCAACACAGCACTAGTGGGATTAAGAGGAACTGGAAGTTTGTGGCATTAAAATAGGACCAAATAAATCCTCCTCAGGAGTCAGGATGAAGAAAATCCTATAAGAACGTTTCCAGGATTTTCTTCAATCAGTAGCTCAAAGAATGAAGCCACAAGCTTTATGTTAAACCAGCCATTGTCACCATAGTGGGTTCAAAATGTGCATTCAAAGGCTGATGATAAGCAGAGAGTAATGTAGAAGAAATTGTAGTCGACTCAGTGTGTGTGTTTGGGAGCTTGTTTATGCTCTGAGTGTGTGTGTGTGTGTGTGTGTGTTGCCATATGAAGTACCTCAGCATGTCCCTGCTCTCTGCGTCAGTCTGAGCCTCAGGCATCTCAATGTTTTCCTCTGCTATAGGTTCCATTGCTAGCTGGGCCTCCTCCTGCGGAGACCTGCACGCACACACACAAGCACACAGATACACACAAAAACAAACACACTGAGTGATCTATCTCCTCATCCATCCAGCTGTCTGTCTATCTACTGCATCCATCTGAGACTTACCATCTACTGATTGGAGTGATTACGTCGCTTACAGATTTCTCCTCTTTGGACATGTCCAAGATCACATCTAACATAGCTGCTTACACACACACACACACACACACACACACACACACACACACACACACACACACACACACACACACAGAGTCAATAATGTGTTGCCAAAACATGTACTGAAATACTAATATAATGATAAATAAATTCTTACATGAGCCCTCTGCAGGTTGTGGTTGTGACTCACTGGGTATCTAAGAGAGAGGAACACAGTCTCATGAAATAGGAACAAGGTTGATAATCTAATTTGTCTCACCACTGAACTGAACACTGAGTTGGCAGGCTACTACTACAGGCTAGCAGGCTAATGGATAACCCTGATTGTTATAGCTACAGTTTCACAAATACACATTTTAGATTCAGAGTTTGGTAAGTGAGTTTATTATACAATGCTGTTTACTGATGTGGTACCAAGAGAAGTGCTGTGCATGAATTCTGCTCCTCTCAAACTGTACCTTCACTAAGACTCACCTCCTTCATGCTCGAGTGCCTCCTCTTCCTCTCTGTCCTCAGTATTTCTCTATCCTCTCTGTTCTCATCCTCCTCCTCTTCTTCATCCTCCCACATCTGGTTTTTCACACATCCAGACAGGGCAGTGAGCGAGGCGCACTGTTTCCACAGTGAGTGGAGGTCAGCATGGAGGAGTGCTGTGGATGGGTCAGAGAGCAGAGTGCTTATTACACTGACAGGTTGTGTTCAGTATTTAGTATTTTTTATATTAGAGCTGATGATAAAGGTTTGTGGAATGCCAGTGACACTAAAGTGAAGTAATCAATACTAATGAAACATTTCAGAGGCTGATTAGTTAAAAATCCACAAAGTTTTATAATTTCCAACAACTTTTCAAGGTTTCCAAACATGACATTTCACATTGTACTATTTTACAATCCTTATGTCTATCTGGAATTTCACTGGTCAAGTTGTTTATACTCAGTAAATATTATGGACATTTCAGTGGTTGGGTGTAGCACTTTGTACTGACATCCACAGGGGGCGCTGAAGAGCTGAGCAGGAGAGGCACGCTTGGTCAAGGAAGGTATGTCCACCAACACCTCAGACTGAGAGGAAGAACAAAATATTAGCTGCATGGTTCAGTTTCAAACAGGAGTTTTTCTTGCTTTGGAGTATACACTGGATAAAGAGAGAAGTGGTAAAAGCCATTGATAGAGTCTCAGAGGAAATTACAGAAATAACGAAGGAAGGAAGGAAATAAAATCAATGGGCTGTATTCCAGTGGGCTTAGAGAGCAGGAAGAGAGCCGGAGAGCTGGAGTTTAATTAACGGACACCCTGGTGAATAGACACTTTGATGACAACACTTTGATTACAGAATGGCAAAGACTAGAAAAATTCCATCGTCACTGTCGGAGAGCCCTTGATCCCATCCAGCTGAACAAGTGTGTATTTATATGTGTGTGTGCATACATGACTGGAATGACATAAATATTGTATTTCAATCCAGTGAGCTTGCTCAGAGATGTGTGGTTTCTGTGTGCTCCTCTACCAGGTTGACTGTCTCAGCCAGTGGGTTTTCAATCTGCTCCTTTATGGCTCTGTCAGATATCTGGACCTCAGGGTCTGCAAAGACCAGCTGGCGCCTTCGACCTCCACCACGCTTCCTGAGAGGAGGAACAACCTCCTGATGGCAGAATGGGAAACGACTTTAAGTGTTTACAGTCCTGGATGTCACACATACTGGAAATGATGAATCTATGTACTGACACACCCACAAGTGCTTTCCATGACATGTTTCCAAAACAAAACAAGCGGCTCCTGAGTCACTTCATGGAATGTAAATTGAAGCTGATAACAGCAAACACGACAACAGCCGCTTTGTGACTGTCACCTCAGTGTTTCCTACATGTCAGAGGTGTGGCAGCGACTCGACTCAAAGATGCACCAGAGATAATGAATATACATCCTTGTGGTAATGATAGGGTGTACCATGTCATGATGTGTGTGTTTTTGTTGTGAGTACAGCAATTAAAGAAATAATTACTGGTTTGCATAAAATACTGTCAACCTTTCACTTTCTTTCTCACCTCGTTATAGGACCTCTCTGTGGCTCTGTCTCCCTCTCTCTCAGATACCCCAGAGGATAAGGATGGCATAGCGACCTGCAGCGGGGTCCTCTCTAGGGCAACAGCTGCCACGGGAACCTCCACAGGTAGACCCAATTCATCACCAAGCAGCCACACACTGTCCCGCTCTGTTCCCACCACTGTCTCCTTCAGCCTGGGAACACACACACACACACGCTTACATTTCTTACCTGCATCAGACATATTTATCCACCTTGTGACAGTTCGTAGACACAAAAGTTAAAATATACTGATTGGCTGAAGATTAAATATTTAGTCACTATGGTACAAGTCTTGAAACACTAGAAAGTCACTACTCTTTAGTCAATATTTGACTGTTTGTCATTAGACTGTAACGTCTAAAGACTTCAGGCAAACTGATGGTACCACTATGACATAAGCAATGCCCTGAAGGCTCTGATCTGAGCTCTGTGCTGTCTAGCAACTGTCGAAGGGCTAATAGTAGTTTTTCAGTTAACAGTTTCTCCACTGGACTCACTGGTCAATAGAAGACATGGCTCCTTCAAGCTCCCCGCTCCTCCCCCTCTCCTCCACTTCTGTTGAACACACACAAGGTGACATTAACACAACACACGAACACTTAAACAAATGCTTAAGTAAACACATCTTCCCTAAAATAACAATCAAATAATGCTCTCTTATTGTTGTTTTAATGCAGGGAGTGAATTGAGAAACACTGAAACAAACTCCACCCAAAAGTACACACGCTGTTAAATGGTCTTAGTTTGTGTTAAAGCAAGGCAGACTCTTCCAAACTTCAGAAAAGGTGCCTCTCTATTCTTCTCTGAAATGAAACCACCTCCAGAAAATAAACCTATTTCTCTCTGGCAGTGAGCACTCACATCGAGTCAGAATTACTTCCCCCCCCCCATTTACAGCAGTGGCACAAAGGCTTTGACCTGGCTGACAGATGCCAAGACTTTAGAGAGAGAAACACAATGTGGGAGTGAAAAACTACACATTTCACAGGCTCTTAAATTGAGTACAATTAAATAAATAAAATATATAGGACACACATGCACTGTTTATAATGCAGGTATGTTTAAGACTGAGACACACACCTCTGCGGAACTGGTCTGGTTGATCCATCAGCAAGTCAATCTCTCTTGCTGTGGCCTCAGGAAGTTCATCTCCTTCAAAATACTGAAAGACAAAGACAATCTGACACAATTAAAGAGTGAAGCTGGAGAATTCAAGTTTGGTCTGTTTAGAGTAATAAATAATGTAATAAATTGGTATCAAATGTAGCAAAGACATAAACAGAAGGAGAAATAAAGAAATAATTTAAAAAATAATCAAAATAATTTTGTGGGCAAAGCAAAACTGAAGCCGAGGGGCAGACAAGCGGAGGCAGAGGACAGCAGCATTGTGAGCAGCATCTCTAAACAAACTGTGAGTGCAGCCTGATGTAATTAAGCCAGATCTTATCAAGGCAAGATGGACTTCATCAGCTACTGATGTATCAGAGGAGCATTATCAGCTGCTAAGACAGAATGAGGAGGCTAATAGTGTTCAGACTAACCCTATGTATTTCGTGACTAAGATAATAAAGGCCTCCTTTCTTTTAAGCACTGTGTATGTATTAAGAGGTAAATTCAGGGCAGTCAGTGAGACATCTGGAATTGTATTTCCTCATTCTCCTGCACCATTCATTTCATTGTATTATATATAAAAATAACAGAAACTATACACTAATAAGTATACACTATACATCACTGCCACAATGCATTAGACGATAAAGAATCTGTGCTGACTTTAAAGCTACTTCCTCATCACATAGCGTGCAAGTCCAATAAGTGAGCAGCTAACTTGTGACAAAGACCTAAACTAAAGATGCTGTGGGCACATGCTCCACGTCCCATCTCAATGATTCATCAGGATGCCTGCTGTACCTAAAAATGATGACTGGGATGTTTCCTGTGCCTGGACTCTGACAGAGAAGTTTACCTCAGCAGCAGTGATGACAAACTGCTCCTTCTCTCTCAGGGTGATGGCAGCTGGAGGTGACCTGAAACCTGGTTTGAAACAGCAAGAGGAAATAAGAGCCGAGCATGTTTTTAGCAGGAGGATGTGAATCTAGCTGAGAGTCCCTCGTGTTTGTGGCGACCGAATGATGGATTTAAGGAGAAAAAAAAGGCTGTGATGATGACGAAAACAGTCTGGGTCTGGGCTGAGTCTGGGATTGATGCGTTTTTAATTCAACATGTGCAGATAAAATTAGATTCATTCTCAAAGCGTTCATTCAAAATGTTCCTATTCCTAACTGAAGCGGAAATAGCAACTTCTCTGTGCCAAAATTCTGAGAAAATGCAATTATGGACAATGAACTGACCCATTAATAAAAAGCTTTGAGGACAGATTATAAATATATACAGCATTTACAACTTCTACTGCAAATCAGAATATGCACAGTACTTATTTAAAGTAAGTAAGGATGTTAATTTAAAATGCATAATCACAAGAGTACATAGTAAGTATGTTGTGTCTCATTTCGGGCAATGCCTCTTTCAAAGCATGTGGTCTGCAAGGGTGTGGCCTAACAAGGAATGAAGGCTAGTAGGTTAAACCTGCTCATCCTCCAAATGAAACAGTGGAAAATGGGACAATTGAGTAGCTGGAAAAAGATTCTGGGACATGAACACAAAAAAATGATTATGTCCTCCAAAGTTTCTTGGAGCAACTTGAATGTGGCAGCCATGTTAACCTGTTCTTGTGTATTTGGTCTTGTGATGTGGACTCAAGCTTTAAGAGGAGGCAGCGTCTGAAATGTGACACAGCAACAGCAACAGTCTTTTCAAATGTTCAAATTAACAGCCTCACCCTCTTTGTTGAGTGCGGTGAGGGGACTGGGCACCAGGGAGTGCTGTGAACCCACCTCTGCAATCACCAACCCGGGCTAAAAATACAGAATTACAAATATTATATAACAAGAGTGACACAGAAACAGACTTATTTGAACCTCTAATTCCAGTCCATGACCTGAGCCTGATGAATGCTGCCTTTTATTTAAACATGAGGTTGGGATTACTAAAAGCCAAACTAATTCATGAATAATGTTTCCCTTTTTCTTCTTTTGCCTCTGTATGCCAAAAGGTGGATTTTGCTTGGCTTTGGTTTTGCATGGACCTCTTTATTGTGAATTACATCATATGGGTAACTCCCTAATGAGGCCTTTCTGATACCTGATTTGCTCCTCATGAGTAAAACACTGAATACTGCTTTCTAATTTGCATCCTGAAAGCCCGTTAGAGATGATTAAACATTACATGATAACACCCAATATAACGTTTAAATACTATTGTCAACCATGCTATATAGCTTTAATCTAACATTTTGGCATTTTAATACACTTTCCTTTACTTTACAAATACTTTAATCAACATGTAGCTTTATTCATTAACTCTGATCAAATGATTTAAACCACACATGGTGTTTCTCTTGGGAAAGATCAGACAGAGGACAAAGTGCAACCAGATTTACAGATCTTTGAGAGGAAGACTTCTGAGCCGGGACTTACTTTACCTAAGAATTACACAGGACTGTATGGAGGGATATTACACATGTTGTGTGTTTAAATGGGAGTGACCTACACATGTGTACGTAAGGCTGTGACACTATTTATGATGACCTAGTGACTCACTCTGAAAAGTGAAAAGTATAGTCACAAATGCACATTTTATCAGGCCGACCTATGTGGCTGTATAGAGGTTACATACCATATGCTATATGTAGTTGTTATATCTGGACTGTGGTTAGAAACAGTTGAGCATTAGTGCTGAATGTGGTTAGATTAAACCACTTACCGCTATGTATTCTGACATCATTTTGAACATCAAAAGTTTAAGCACTGCTGAAAAAGCCAAGCTACAGGTCACAAATGGTCTCAAATAAAAGTCTTTCTCTCATTAAGTTTTCTTCAGACGTGAGAATATTTCCTCTGAAAACTGCAGGTTGTCTGAGACATTTATCATTTTGGATCTATTATTTTAAAGGTACAGTTAGTTAAAAGTCAGTTTTATTTAACACTCTGCTGCGTCAGACAAACACTGTTCACCACATCCAACCTGCTCATGTTTAGTTTTGTTCTTCTATACTGTGCAACAACAGATGTACAGTTTATGGTTGTATTAGTTAGAGTGTGTATATAGTATCTATGTCCATGGTAGATGTGCAGCACCTGGAGTATTTTATAAGGACTGGGGAGTTGCTGTGAATCCATGAGACCGAAGAAGGGATCCTGAGCTCCCTCAACCTCCTCCATCATGTGCAGGTTGTCAGGCATGTCCAGGGCCAGTCTGCAAGATAGAGACGGAGCGAGAGATACTGTTATAACCATTAAAACATTACACACATTTTCAGTGTTGCACTGGCTAATGCCAACTGGCAATGCTATGCTTACTTTTATCTGTGTTATTAGTTTCAAGTATTTATAAGTTAATAAAATATTACTGGTGCAAGATTGACCCACAGCGTCTCTAAACTGTAGAATGTGGAAAGGGAATTTATCAGCAGAGAAAAGCAGCTCATATATTACTGCTGTTCCATAACTTGGCTTATTAAACATTTACGAAGTCATCCACATGAAAGAAGCTCAATTTGTTCATCACTCACTCAATAAAACGCTATCTTCTCCTTTTCAAAGTCTTTATTCCCCCAAACAATCTCCCTCATAAATATTCCACAAGAAGCTTTTGAGCTCAGACAAATACGTTCACCACCCGCACAGTTTCAACTTTTCGACGCCTCGAGGTACAAACTCTCTTCTACAGCGCATGATGAAGGTGTGTGTTTGTGCGCGGACCTGTCAGACCCAGCCATGTCAATAGTATTGCATCCTTTGGAGCGCAGCAGGCGGTCAACGGTTTGTTGAACCTCGTCTGGAAAACAGAAAACGGCAAAGTTATCACACACATAACATTAGTGGTGCGATATTGTAAGCAGAGGAATAGATGTGTAAATCAAAGGTTATACTTTGGTTATGACAAATGTAAGGATGGTGACCATATGTCCATTCTGCCTGCTCTCATCACACAAGGAGGCAGCAATGGAGTGGTTGAGGCATCCTCATTATTAATTGATCATAACACCACAGGTTTTGTTTAGTCATTTGTAATAAAGGTTTCTGCTCTAATTTGGACAAACACAAAACTTCTAATGAAACATTTTGCAGGATGGATTTGTTTTCTGTACTGTTCTGTAAAATCTACAGTTGTATGTCCTTATCAAAGCTCTGAATGTCACAGAAAAGCATGCTGTATTGTATGTGACAGCCTTGGGAGCTTCTTTGCTATTCTACTGATGGATGAAATGAAATGCCACTGCTGCTTCCAGCAACCGCTGTAGACAATAAACAGTGGTTGCTTTCTTGGCCTCTCCTCCTGCTTATCATTACTGCATTGTGTTTCACTGTTTCATCAACTGTGACAGCAGCATGATTGTGAATCTGTTGGATGCAACATCAGTGTCGGGGTGTAATCTAAGACCAGATAAATAGGGATTGTTGAACTGTGTTTGATGCTTATGCTTTCATCAAGCTTCTATTGGATTCTGAATCGGACTTAACCGAGGGATTTGGAAAAGATGCTTGACGCAGATATATGATGAAAGCACTGTTTAGGTTTTACACAAGAACAGCATTTCTGGGATTTCTACATTTTGCAGCTGACAGAAATGATTTGTCTATTGTGTTTAGTTCAAGTTGAACAAACTGTATTTTCACATTTAACCTGATCTCACCTCGGAAAGCCGTCAGACAGTAAATAACTTGTCTTGTTAAACTGAAAATTATGCTGCTTACTGCCTGAATTGTCTGCAAATCCTGCATGAGTAAGCAGACAGATCCCCTGTTTTAATCAAACTACCTCACTCCTACTCACTGATTCTGGTATGTATAAAATGAGACTGCTGCAAGAGTAATTGAACATATAATATGTGGGTTTTACAATGCATAGAGAAGCAAGGTCCCTATTTTCTTGTCTCTTCCTCTCACAACCCACATATCTTCTTTTTAACCTTGCAGTAAGTTACAGTATATGTGTGCATAATTGTCGCACTTGACAACCAATATCACAATTTTCTCTGTATTTGTTCCACTTTGTAATTTATCTCACCAAGCAGGAAGCCACACTGCCTGTGGTAGACTACAACCACTCCATACTGCAGCTGGGACGACAGGTAGAGAGAGAATCGAGGTCTTGGGAGGTTGGGTTGTGGTGCAGGGACCTGAGCTGTCACATAGTCCAAAATGTCTAAGCTGTAAAAGTGTAACAAACCAAATTAGAAAAATGAACATTGTATGTCATCTCAAACAACATGCTGAAGATCCCAAAACATTCAAGTATGTAGAGGATATAACACTAGTCTACTATATACTATTTTAGGTCGTAATATAAAGAAAGGTCATATTTTCATACCTTCTTTTTTTTACCATTTAACTTTTTTATTTTGATTACACAAATCTGATTCTCTGGAGCCTCCTTATTATGGGGCGTTCAGACCAAAAACCTCTGACGCGAATTGCGCAGCAAGTCTACATAGAAAATCAATGTATGGCTCGATAACACTCGATTTCATATCAGGCGGCGCGAATGAATGAGTCAAGCGTCTGAAGCGGCGCGAATAAAATTTGAAAAATTGAACTTTTCAGGCGACATCCAATCAGCGGCGAGTTTCTCCCGACGTCACAAGCGCGAATGAAGCGAAGATCCAAAAATTGATATTTTGATCAAGCGGCGCGATAGAAGCGATTCAAGCGATGTTTTCGCGTCAAACGCTTTTGGTAGTGGTTTTTTGATCTGGACCTGGTCTAATGTGGTGTAGATCAGAAAAAAACATTACAATTGCCCTTTTACAATTTTTACAGGCAAAATAGAGGTTTCACAAATCTGAAATAGGGTGTAAACAGCGTAAAGGACTTTGCAATGATGTCTATCACTCTTTGGTAAGTGCAAGTGGTACAAAAAAAAAGAGAATCTGTCACTAAATATCAATTCTTATGTTTCCCTTAACTTTCCCCTTAAGTCCAAATCAAAAATCTAACTTCAGCATAGTCTCTTTATGTTCGAATTATAGCGGGTGAGAACTACTTTACATCAAACTGAGCCCGAAGACTGGTTGAGAACAATCTGATACAATTAACTATGATTTTACTAACCAGCAATAGAGGGCCTGCTTTAAATCAATCAATCAATCAATCAATCATGAATGCTAGTAACTAAACCAGACAAAAGCTGATGTTTGTCTTTGACTGTGGATAGCATGAAGTTATTCTTACCATGTTCGCTTGACATTGACTTTGAGAAGCTCTCTGCGAGTGACCCTGATACCTCTGGTGGCTGCTAACCTGGATAACAAAACACATTTATCCTGGTAAGATTCAGAAATAAACCTATATTTAAACTTAATAAACTACTTACCTGTAGCTAATCCGGTCTCACTATAAATTAGCACTCCCAAATTTGTTAAAGAGCTGGTATTAACTCACCAAACTGTGGAAAAGCATCCAGAATGGCGGCGGAGGACATCTGGGTAGTAAAACATTTTCACAAAGACACTTTGAGGAAAAATGTTGAGGTTTAGTAATTAATCTGATGGAAAGATAATATAAACGCAGTAAACTCAGCCACGGTTTTCCCGCGTCAAACCGCAATCGACCAATCAGCGTCCGAGATTCATCACATTGAAAATAAACACTTGTGATGCATTCAAGCAATACAGGAAAAATGAGAAAACAGAATTTTTGGGTGGTAATAGTACTTTAAAAAGTTTAGAAATGGACCTATAAATTATTCTGATTGCTGTAGATAATTCGCAGTGGTGGGGAAGTAACTAATAATAATATTTAATTTGTACTGCACTTCTCATTCAAAGCAAAACTCAATGTGCCACATTATTAATAACATAGAATACACTACATAAAGAAACTAAATGATAATGATAATAAGAGTTAAGATGAAAAATCCTTCCTGAATTCAAGTCAGGTTTCCTGTCCAAAACAGAATCAGCACCTCCTATGAATATTTGAACATTTATCCACATATTTAACCATCAGTTACTTATATGAAATAATAACCTGCAAGAGGTTAATCCACCACTTATTATTAATTTGTTGTATTCTTGCACATTTCAAATGAGCATGCTTTACTTCCTCTTGAAGAAATGCTGACAAAGCCCATTATATTACATTAGTTTATTTACATATGTTTCATTTAGCAGAATCTAGCCATCTTGTCTCTTTCTGTGAAACTCACTGAGCCTGTTTACACTTGGTTTTAAATTTTTTTTCTGTGATCTGAACACAAATGGATTGCTGGGACACTTTGCCATTCACACCTGACTCTTATGTGTCTCGAGCTGACCACTTGTGTCAAGATTTTGTTACTGCCTATGTCACTTCCATTAGAAGGTCAAAGGGCCCCAAGAAGAGTTATTATGTCAGTGCCAGATTTGTTTTTAGCCTGGGTTAGGGCTTAGAGAAAAATGTTTCAAGAACTAAAAAAACATGTACAGGCTATTTCCATAAAGTCCCCCTCCACTCAAAAATATGATTTTGATGTCTGTACAGCATTTGTTACTGGAAATCTATGATTTGTGACATAACAAATAGTTTGAAAGCCAATCCTGGTCCATTATTCATCTTACACAAGTGTGATAGACATGGCCAGATCTACCATATGGGCAATCTGGGCAAGTGCCCAGGGGCCCCTGAGTAGAAAGGGGCCCTCGATGATAGGAGAAAAAAAAAGTTTGCATTTTTTTATTGTTGGACTCCACAGCAAAACTACACAAGGCTTGACCCTTTCTCTTGATCATTATGGTCACTGTTATAAACCTGACATGTCCAAAACAAAAAATATGTGGTGGTGGAGGGATGAGCTTCAGCAGTGCGCAGGGGCCCCTGGCGGTATTAATCCAGCCTTGGTCATATTTCACTTCACAGTGGAGTGAGAGACATCTCATGTATAGTAGTTACATTTTTATTATTAATAATAATAATAATAATAATTGTTATTATTATTATATGAGCACAATTTGCATATTCATAGATTATGGAATTTTTGATGAGGGAGAAGGAGTACATGTAATTTTAAGGATTTTAATGAGATAATTTAACTTTATTTGGTGGGGAAAATAACACATCAGACACAGTTTAATATTCAAAGTGGAGTACTTTACACACACATCTTAAAACATATCTGGAGGGGATCTTTGAGAACGCTCCTCTGAAAATAGAGAAAATAAAGTAAGACCCATAATGAGTTTCTATTTTTACCGCGCTGAAAGGAGCGGAACATGTGACGTCAGCGTGCTAGCGGGAGGCGGTGAGTTTTGGCCACTCCTCTCTCAACGTGAACGTCTCACTGACTGAAGCAGGGAGAAAAACTACGGCAGGAGGAAACACAGACTGTCCGCTCTTCCTACCACTATTTTTATTTTTTTGAAAAACTCTTCCCTTTAAAATGGCGTACCACAGTCCGTACAGAGCTCCTCCGCACATTAATGCTCCTCCGGACCAGGGCTTTCTGTGGAATATCTTCCAGAGGTGAGTGGAGAAAGGCGGGTTGCTTCGCCCCTTTCTGCCCGGCCTGCCTCTCACTCCGCTCCGCATTGACAACCAAAGCTGCCGTCTGTAGCGCGGAGAGGAAGGAGAGCGTGAGACAGGGTGGTACCGCTGACACAAATGTTTCATTGACAGCTCGTTTCTTTGCCTTAACTCTGTTGTCTTTTATGACTTTCTTATTTTTTTAGCTGAGAGCAAAGCTCAGCAAGACTATCAGTGATTTGTACGTCTCAGTTGTGAGTGGAGCTTCCTGGAAACATTAAACATGCAGCCTATAGTAATTACACGTCACTCGTTTGATTGCATTGCATTACAAGACCTTCAGCAGTGCCTCAGAGCTGCATTTCTATTGGTGTTCAATTGTCCTGACAGGCAATCAGCTGGCTCAATCTGTTAACTGTCTCCCACAGCAGTGAGAGTTTCCAAACTGGGGTACAAGGACCTCCAGGAGTCCTTGAAGGGTAAAAAAAAAAAAGAGAGAGAATTTAAAATCATTCATTTAAAAATAGAGGTATGAGGAAATATTTCCTGAATGTGTCTTTTCACTGCTGCTTGTCTGTTCCTGCACCAAGTGAGCAGAGAAAAATCCTTTTAAGATTGGGTTTCTCTAAAAAGAAAAAAAATCAGGCAATTGTGAGTGTATATGACACAGTGTGTAGCTATTTGTGGGAGGCTGACATGAATACATTGTAAAGCTCTGCTCCACGGTGAGAAGATAATCTGTCTGGGGTTGTGTCATTTTTTCCTCATCCTGATGTAACAGAATGTGAGGCGACATTAAGCTATCGTTAGTGATCATTTCCTCCACACTCAGTCAGAAGTGTGTCAGTGGCGAAGAAGGTCACAGTAGTAGGCAGAGAGGAAAATAGCTGATGAATGTTCAGTGGTAATAGTAACCTATAGAGTTATGTAATACTGCAGAGGATTTCTCCCTGCTTTCATCTCACAACATCTAGATGCTGCAGGCATTCCAAGGCTTGAAACACTCTTAACGAATTATTTATGGGTGGCGCAAAACCCCCTCGGAAAGCAGGTCGGATCTACACATTCTGTCTCATAAATGTCTTTGGCTTTTCTGTCTCTCTCTCATGATCTTTCATCCACTATCACGCAGATGGTGCTCCTCATGCCCGTCACATCCGTCTTAACACATACAGAGTCATCATAACTGGACTCACAAATACAAACAGTATGACTTTGATGAACACAAACACACACACACAGTCATCTCTCACATGAGCATTGAGCCGCCTCATCTGCTGCCTCTCTTTGTGAATATCTGGCAGGGAAGTGCTGGAATCCCCTCAGTCAGTCATGTGATCAGAGTCATTGATGTGGGAGGGAGGCCTCTCAATCTGTATGTCACGCACGCTCACACACCTGCCGATCCATGACTCACCGTGTCGGTGTTGCACTTATTTTTAAAAATCCATTCAGCTTCTCTCTCTTTTTTTTTTTTATTGGCCCTGTCTAATCATGACTCTGCTTTTTTTTTCTTCCTGAGCGGATGTGTCATGTCAGTAGAAGAAAAAGAGCCATTCATTCTCCAGCTGTTTTTTGCGCGGTGAATGGTCGTGATGTATAGTTTGCCTCTAAATTGGGTCTATTTTGTAAATATATTTATTCCCATGACTTGACACTGGATGATTCATGAAGAAGACATTCTCTCCTTTTTGCCTTCTTTCTAATGAATGACGCCAGTATGACAAAAATGCTTCAGCCCTTCAAGAGTCAACAGCAGCAGGCTTTGAGTTGGATTTGGATCAACAATGCAGATTTGTTGCTATGTGAGCACAACAACATGTTCATCCGCTGTCTGCTACTGCTGAGTGAATGCTGAACATTTTGGAAGCACAACAGATTCCAACGTGTTAGGTATCAAATTAGAACTTGTGGGAAGGAAAATAGGTTGATCTAGATTAAATGAGCAGCAATTCAGAGTTGATGTGGTCCTTGAAACAGACCCATGGTTTGATCAACAACTTAAAAAAGCGGATCAATACATTTAGAAACAGGAAAAAAGCAGCAGTGGAGCACCAGGATTTCCTTGGAGGGTTTTATGAATTTAGTTTCTCTTTTCCGCTGTGAGATTGGTGGTGACATCACCTAACTTTTTGGATAGTTTATGTGGAAAGTCGGACGGGCTTTGTTCCACAAGTCATATTCCAACCTTATTGCTTAATAGGAAACAGTGAAACATGGGAAAATCTGAGCAAAATACCCAACTAAACCATAGTGTTTCATTCTGTCCTGCTGTTTTACTTACAAGTTCTGCGTTTGCGTGAAGATAGAACGGCCAGATGGTTAACTGTCTGTGCCGCAGGCGAGAGGAAGTTTTAATGATGCTTTCACTGTTTCAGCTCGCTTTATGTAGTAAAGAAGTCTGGCGAGGTAATTTAACCTGAGGGTTAGGGAGTGAGGGTGTGAGCTGGAGGAAAAAATGGGGAGGCAGGAGAAAAGGGGAGAGCTTATACTGTACACACACATTTCTTTGAGTTAATCTATCAGTGTTTGGTGAAGGCTGGGTACCCCCACTGCCTGCACCAACCCGACCACTCCTCACCTTCACTGTGACAAAGCTGTCCTTTATGGAAGCGCACTGAAAGCTGGTTTTCTCCCCAAATGAGACCAAGCAGGTCTCCTTATGTTTGTTTTTATGCTTTGGAGCTGGCGACACCCATAGCTGAAGGCATTATGTTTTCGTGTTGCTCGTACATACGTCCAATTTCTCGTAAACGCGATATCTCAACAACACTTTGAGGAAGTTTCTTCAAATTTGACACAAACGTCCCCTTGGACTTAATGATTAACTGATGAGAATTTGGTGCTCAAAGGTCACTGTCACCTCATAAAACTCAAGATTTTATACGCTAATTTCACACAGATGTGTAATAGGATAAAATGACTGATGACATTTTACATCCAAAAGGTTAAGGGTCAACTTTACTGTGACATATAATATTCTAAAAAAAACACTTTTATTCAACACCATAACTCAGGAACAGAAGGGGAGATTGTGATCATATTTTACCTAAATGGGTGACACTATTCCTAACCCTAACCCTAACCCTAACCCTGAAACTGAGGTGATTTTATTAAATTCCTTCAAAGTCTTCACTACAATAATTATATATGTCTGGACAGACAGATGTAAACTGCAACTTGACTAGTTGGTCATGGTTGGCATTTCTATTTCTTTATTTATGTGGGTGAATGTAAAGTGAGGAGTGCACACAGACATATAGCTGAGTTGATCTCCATTTAGAGAGTCGAAGAGCTTCGGAGGCTACAAGGCTGCATATATTCAGATGTGGCCTCAAATTAAGTGCCGCAGCAAGAAGCAGAAGGCCAGCCCACAAAGTCAGCACTGCTGTGGGTTTTTTTTCTTTTTCTTTGGGGGGTTCCCCCATCTCCTCCCCTCCTTCTTCTTCTCTGCTGGAATTCAGAGTGTATTTGTTGAGTGAGTTCTACGTCAACAGGTCAGGCCAGGCGGGTTGCTAAGGAACAGCTGAGTCACTGGATGTTTGACTAAGCTACGTTTCATAACTGTGAAGACCGTTAACTTGTTTCACCAACCAGTCTGTTTGTGTTTTATGTGTCTCAGAAAAAAGACTCTTAGCTAAGTTAGATCTGACTTTTAATCCATATCTTTATTTTTTCATGAGGTAAAACTGCTAGATGTTTGTCAGGAGACGATGACATATTCAGGATTTAAGTCCTAGAAGTTGAAAAAAAAAACTACCAGGGTGTTTATAAATCCATTCAAGCAGATAAAACCAAAATCAAGCTAAAGACTTTCTGCATAATAATTTGACAGCTCATTCATACCTTTGTTTGACCTGCTGTACCCTTAGATACTGAAGTGCTGCTTTCTCAGCATCTTTTATGTTTGCCTGTGAGTCAACACCTCCCCGAGATAGATAGCACTTTCCTCCAATTCTTCCTTTTAAGACTGACAGAGTTAGAAAGAAAATCCTCTCTTCAAGAAGGAGTTCCCAAACAATTTTCACATCAGTAATCCCCAAAACAAACCTGACGCACCAGATGGTTTGTTACACAGAACCATCCGAGAAGTCGTCCTTGGAAACTGTTAAGAAAAGGGTAGACATTTTCAAAAATTACTTGGCAGGTGATTGGATGAGCCATCTGTCTATCACCGTCTAACCTTGTGAGGCAGAGATCACACGAGAATCCTTATAGGACGCTGACTGGTCTGAACCAGTGGTGGTTTGGATACAGGCGCATAAACTGAAGCTGGACAAGATGGATTCTAGTGTTATATTGCAATGAATACATTAATAATCTAGTTTATAAATTGTCAGAAAACAATTAAAATGTAATAATACTATTACACTTCCCAAAAAGCCCAAGCTGACTTTTTTTAATTGCTTGTTTTGTCTGACCAACAGTCCAAAACCCCAAATATTGAGCTTACTATCATAGAAAAGTGTAGCAAATCTTACCTATTTTGAAGCAAATGAAAATGTTTTGGCATTTTTTACTTAAGAAATTACTAAAAACATTCATCTGCTATCAAAAAAGTTGCTGACGTGTTTTCCTTCAAACAACTAAATAATTAACTGATTGATTGTGTCAACTCTATGCCCATGAAGTGAAGGATACTGTTAAGCTAGATCATCAATCGAACGAGGAACTTCACAGTTATGTGACATAACTGCTAGACCGCCGGACACCCTCTGCTTTTTTATGTAATGTCATGGTTTACACCTCCACCAAAAACGCTTACCTGAAATGTAACGCTGTTTTTTTTAGTTTTGGTTTTACTTATCACTTAAAAAGAATGCTGCACAGCAAGATTTGTGCAATCTGAAACTATACATAGCACTAGAAGCTACTTGTGTGGTTGCCAACATTCACTTTCATTTTGCTCCATACACACACACACACACACACACACACACACACACACACACACACACACACAGACACACACACCTACATACATGCCCCGCCTGTCTGTCTGGTCTCAAGGGAACTGTGAGTGTACAAGCTGCCTTGTGTGTCCTGATCATAGCGCTCCATTCATTCTCAGTGGACTGTTGAAATACTAACACGTGCTCAGGAGGATAAAGTTTCAGCTAGGCGTGTGCTGCTGCTATTGTGTGTTGGAGTGTGTGTGTGTGTGGGTGTGTGGAATGGTTAATGCAGGCTGTTTCTAATCTGTGTTTTCCTCCCCAGGGTCGACAAGGACCGGAGTGGGGTGATATCAGACTCAGAGCTCCAGCAGGCCTTATCGAATGGTGCGTACATGTGTCTCACTCTTTCGCCCTCTTTTTATCTTTACTTTCTTGTGTTTAGCCACGCCCATTTTTATGTCTTTCCCCTTAATTCTGTCTCTCATGTGCTAATGCCCTCCTCTGTATCCACCTCTCAGTTTTTTTCTATCTTTGCCTTTTACCATCCATTACTCCCTCACTGCCTCCTCTTTTTTTATTTTTTTATTCCTCAGTCTCTGTCCCGTCTCCTCCCTACACACCATTGCTCTTTGCCATTCTTTGATTTAAGCAACTGCCAAGCCCAAGCAGAAAGTGGATTGGGATTTTATTTTTATCCCGGAGTGGCAGATGAAGTGAATTAAAAAACGAATGGAGTTTTATTTTTGTCGCAGTCCAACAAAAAAAAGCAGGTGAAAAGTTGATCAGAGTAGCTTGAAAGAAATCATCCTTGATATTGCCTCAGTGTCCCTGAGATGAGCTCAATGGTACGGTGTAGAATGGCTGCTGGGTGTGGACTTGAAAGACCTACTTCTGCACGGTTCCAACATGTTGAGAAATGTTTTCATTTTTTTCTTGTCATAACAGTTACACTTAGTGGAGAAATGGAGACACTAGAGTTCCAGCAAGGGACGTCACGGAAGTAGTTTCGTTGAATAAACCAAACTGTTCATTAAACCTCTTCCCTGAACAGCCATCGTCCAACCCAAGCCTTAGCAACTGTTACTGGGCAAACCAGGCCTGTTGAGATTAGGATTTCACCATATGTTGAAAATCTGGCAAATGGGTTTAACAATGTACATGAGCTGCAAACATTAGTATGTCCAGCTAACTAGCTACTATGTACAGTAGTAATACAGCATGGTTTATCTCACATTACATTTATTTATGGGGATTAAGATTATGTAAAAAAAGAAAAAAAGTTCACTTAACACACCCACTGTGTGGTGCCATCATGGTGGGTGCTGGTCCTACTGAATCAGAGTGTAGGCCAATACAAGCAAGTCTTTTTTTGGATTTGTAGAAGTTTACACTCCACAGACTTGCTAGATAATATCCTAGATTCGCTAAACACATTCATTAGTCCTTATCCTAACAGCCTTTTTATTGTAATACTGAAAGTGAAACATGCTGTTTGAAAACAGAGCAGTAAAGCTTGAATTTTAATCTCTGTCATTATTTTTCCAAGTATGTGAGCTGTGCAGCGTGTGCTAGAATGAAATGATAACATCAGGACGTCTGTATGGTTCAAGATATGGTGAGAATGTTGATTTTGTGCTTGGGACGTGCAGCTTTAGTCTTTAGTTTTTAGCTTTCGGAGACTATCTAGCTACACAGCTTTTAGCAAATGTTTGTGATTTCAGCTGACAAAATTGAGAATTCATTAGTTCAAAAATTGGTGGAAATTTTGGATCTTAAATCTGCCCCAGCAACTGTAACTAGGGGGGCGGACTCAGTGAATGATCAATTAAAAAAATCTAACAATGAGTGTTTTCTGTGCTTCTGTTCATCTGAGAAAGACAGAAGAGTGATACAAAAGACGAGCATCAAAAGAACCTGGGACACAACCTGAGGATAACAGCTCCTTGTAATGGAAGCGCTGTCTCTCTCCGTCCCTTGTAGTTCAGGATGAGCAGGACTTAAAACAGGATTAAGGGTTCGGTTCCCACTGGGTCTTCCTAGGGAAAAAAATATATACTTGGGATTCTGTGAGGCAGTTTGAAGAGAGGTGTTGAATAAATGATACAGGTCATCTTCTCTGCTCAACTCCTGCCAAGTGAAGTCAGCTGTACACTTGCTTGAACTGAGAAGAGCTGCCAGAGTGTAACAGACTGGTAAAATATCTGTTTTCATGGCACACATAACACTGCACCAGCGATGCTTCTTGACCTTGCTCTCAATGAGAAAGCAGTGTTGAAATACAGTAATGATTAATGAGAAACGGTAGTGCTGGTTGATGTTTGTCTTCTCATTAAAATATAATGTGTTCCCCATCAGGTTTATGGCTGGATTGCTCTCTGAGACCTGGCCCAACATTTTTTTTTTTTTTTTTTTTTTTGGAGCAGATTAAACCCATCAGGGCACTTCAGAGGGAAAAAAAGAAGTGTGGAAGCCAGCAGCGGCAGCGGCAGCAGCAGCAGTGAAAGAAGCTGTTATCAGTCTGCGCAGTGGCTCAGGCTCAGCATACTGATTAGTGTGTGAGTGTGTGTTTGTGCATGCATGCATGTATGAGTATGTGTGATTTTTTTTTTTTTTTGGTCTGCTTTTATGCCAAGGGTCAGTAGGTAGTCTGTTCTGTTTTTACAGGCGTGGCGTGTTTGTGTGCGCGTTCGTGTGTATCACAGTGTGTGTATGTGCACCTTGCTGTGTATTTGCGCGCAGTTTACGTCTGTGAACAGCAGGTTTCCCAGTCCACTCTCCGCCAGTTCATTAGCTTCACTGTGATATGAAACAGAGCCAGTGGAGCTGAACACATACTGCAATACATCCTGTCCTGCAGTTCGCTCACTAAAGCCACCAAACCCGTTTCTCTGTCTGTCTGTCTCTGTCTGTCCGTCTCTGTTTCACACCATCAACCATGCTTTTTACGCCCTGCCACTGTTGTCCCTCCTGACCCTTTTCTTTATCATCTACCTCTACCTTTTATCCTGTCCTCTCCTTTTTTTTACCCCCCAGTCCCTCAGGGGAGCAGAGTGCAGAGAGTTCATGAGGCTGAGGAGGAGTAGGAGGACGAGGCTTTGCTGTTGCTGTTTACTCCTCCATCCTGCTATCCTGCATGTGCTGTTTCTGCACCATATTCTCTCTCCTCTTCTTCTTATCTCTCCTCTCAGTCTGCTACCTTCAATCCCTCACTCTTTGCGTCTCTGATGTCTGTCAGCCCTCCTTTCTCTCTCCCGTTTCTGTCCCACTTTGCAGAGATGTCCATTATAACAAGTCCTCTCATTTCTGCTGAGTTTTTTTTTTTTTTCCAAAGTGGGAAAAAACCTGCCAACACGGTGGGCGGGATGTTTTCCATCTCTAACCCAGTTTCTGTTTTATCAAGTATTTTGATGCTTGTTGTCAATGTAAGATGATGTCACTTTTTCTATTTTCTCTCTGACTTTTTAAGATGGACTTCCTCTCCTCTCCTCTCCTCTGCTCTCCTCTCCTCTGCTCTCCTCTGCTCTCCTCTCCTCTCCTCTCCTCTCCTCTCCTCTCCTCTCCTCTCCTCTTTAATCTCGACATTCCTCAGGAGGATATGGCACAGGCTCAGTGCCTGCTGTGTCCTCTGTCTGTTCGTCCTCTCTCACTCTAACTTTTTCTCTTTGTCTCTCTCCCCTTCTCCCTTACTTCTCCCCACTTTTTCCACTCTCCCTTTCTTTCTCTGTCCGTTTGTCCTCCCTCTTTTCTTCTCTCTCTGCCTCTCTCTATCAGTCCTGGGCGTGACAGTGTATCATCCCTGATGAGACGCCGATTGGCTTGGTGCCTCTGAAGTGTATGTGCATGTCTGTGTTGAGCGTATGCCTTCTAGCTGTGCCATTTGCTATAAATATGATTTTTTTTTTTTTGGCCTCTCTTTGCTCTGCAGTGAGTAGACATCACACCAACAAGCCATCATGCTCCTCCACTCGCCTGCACACACAGATTTACACTCCTACTTGAGTTATTTATTTAAGTGCGTAGGAGCAGTAATAGCAAGTAAAATTGCTGACACGATCGAGAGAACACTCGCTCGCTGTGCAGATTGCAGCGTTGGCTGAATGGCAGGAGTCACAGAGCTCATTCAATAGCTCTTACCTTTACACTTTTGTATTTGTAGCTTTTTGTTGAGCCCGGTTACACTTTAACCAAATTAAATGGACAGTGAGTATTGATTTCAGCCGGTGTGGAGCTCCTCAATATCTCCTCGCTGTTATTAATCTTCAATTTCAGTCAAATGCTTAATGCACTTGCAAAAAAGCTATCTTTAGATAAAGGTCTGAGGCAACAGTTCTATTTATGAGCTACTGGATACCTCGAGAAAAGCCTGCTGGTCTGTCACACACATCGCTATTGTCTGGCAGCGACAAAACCAACAGAATGACCAATGATCCTGTGACTACACCGTTGGTTGGTGACTAACTTGATGTTTTATGACACATGTGAATGGTTTGGCTAAGTCCTGGTGTTATGAGATATTGTGTATGTGCTGCACAATCTCAGCAGTCACAGAAATAAAAAAAACTAAATTTGAAATAGAAAAGAAAATCGAACGTCTAATGAAGGTGATGATGGAGGCCCGGTTGTCCTACCTTAATTTTACATTTTTCTACATGTCACTATGAAATCTTTACCTTGGTTGGAAAGGATGCAGCTTGTTTGCGTTTTGGTTAAACATTTTGAAACTACTTTTAAGGTGTACAGTTAAACGTTTCAGTGATGTGTGTAAAAGTCTGTGTCCATATAGGCTTTCATATATCAAATGTGTACATACAAAACAGCCGTTAAATGTGTGTGTGTGTGTGTGTATATACTGCGGTCAGTACGGTCTGTTTTTCCAGCAGCCTCGCTCTCTCCTCCTCCTCCTCCTCCTCACTTCTCCCTCTCTCTCTTCCTCGCTCTCCACCTCACCACTGGCAGTTGAGCTCACCAGTGAGAGAGCCCAGTGTGTGCACAGGACAGAGGGTGCATTGTCCCAGTCGGCCATCAGACACACACACAGATGCACACAAACATCTTAACCATACTGACCACCTCACACTGGGCAGCCGCAGTCTGTCTGGCATACATTGGTGACCTCACAGCTTAGCTACGGGTGTGAAAAGTGTGTGTGTGTGTTAGTAGAAGAATCGGTGTGGCTGGAAAGGTCACAGCTTGTTCCTCGTCGCTCTGCCTCTGGTCATTTTTCTGCTGCCTGTAATACTGGAACAACATTTATACAAATACTTTGAAAGGACTTCAGATGCGTGTGTTCTCCTTTTCATGAAGATTTCGCTTCACTTTCTTCTGCTTAAGTTCCCTGAAGTTTCATGATCTTAGAGACAAGACACGACAATACAATCATCAGCGATACATTTTTAGACATGATTGGATTTCTTACATCAGACCTCAGCTCATATACAGTAACTTGTCATACATAAAATAAAATAATTCCAGTCTTTTTTTGAGCGTTATTAAATGTGTAGTGGCAGTTTGATTCATTTGAACAGAAGATGTTAATTTTGAAATGCTTGTGCATAAGAACTGCTGTCCCAAGACACGACATCAGAGGAAAATGCTCAGTCTAAAAGCAGATCATCAAAGTTATTACAATTCATCTTGAGGGAGACATGAATGCCTAAAGCTAATTTTAGTTAGTTTGGTTTAGTATAAGCGTGCTAAACCAAACTAACTCCAAAACATCTCTGTCTGGACCAATCAGCAGGCCAACATTGTGGTGCTTAGTCTCACTGCTAGTGTATTGCAGCATTGGAAGAAGTGACTGGCAGGATTTACACATTACGCAAGAAGCATTTACAGACCGATCAGATGTCTGAAGTCTCATTGTGTAGACATGGAACTTTCACAGTTAGTGAAACACATCCCAGAGCTACTATATAGTTATCAGTGAAGACAAGAGTTTTGTTTTACTGAATAAACTCATAGGAGACATGAGGTTTGACTCATTGACTCCACTGCAGTGAATAAACACAGCAGTTACTCTGACTTGTTTCGACAAAATTGGACTCGCATCAATAAATTTATGACACTTTTTGTTTGTTGCTTTCTATCAGCACTCCAATTGATGGGGTAGAAATATGGATTCTGGCCCAAACCCCAGCTCCAGTAAGAGCCTCAGGCCTGGTCCCAGAACAGCTCCGCCCTTAGTCCCAGACAGCCTCACACATCAATAAACCAAACCAAGAAACGGGGGAGGAGATGTCTGGTGTCTTCTTGGAACACTGAAGCTAAATGTTATTTTGTACATCTTTTGTGTCCCAAAATCTTTGTACAATTCACCAAACCTTGAAACTAATTTTTGCTCCTTTTACAGTCAATTGAACTCTTGATATGGACAAAGTATAATTGTGAATCAATCAATAAGAAAACAAAATCTGAGAGTTCCTTTTACCTCGCAGGCTTTTTTATTTAGATGAGGTGATTTACTTCAAAGAGCACCTTATCTAAGCTCTTGTGGCTCTCGCTACAAACTTACTTCCTGCTGGCATAGCTAAACTGTGGAAGGAGTTCAAAAAATAAGCAGTCAGGAATAGCACAGTGTGAAACAGGCTCAACGCTAGGCCGACTAAATATTAAAATTCTGCAGATGCGGTTTTATGTTCTGCAGATAGAGTTGCAGGGAGGAATCATCGGTCAGCAAAAGTAGGCTAGCTAGTTGAAGCTACTGCAACAAAAATGACGCCGCAAATGTTTTGCTCTCCTCATCTAGCGTCGTCGCTTTTTTTTGTAGCGTTTTTTTCATCTGGCAACCTCTCTTCCTCCCGTCTTGGTTTTTCCTCTTCTTCTCCTGCTTGTGTTTTCTTGTCCTCTCATGTTGTCTGTCTTATCTGCATTTTCCCACACTCTCTCATCCTTTATTTCAGGCTTTGAACTGTCCACCTCTCTAATAAATTGAGTTGGTGAGTCAGCAAGGATTGAGATGTCCAGATAAATCTCAGCGCCTTGAGAGGCGAGTGTGTGAAGCAGGCTATAAAGTCTAAACACACTTACCTTCGGGCCCCATCAGTCTTTCTGACCATATAAATGCCAGCTATATTCACATATAATTGAGGCGTTTGAGCTATAGATGAAAAGTAGCCATTTTGTGTTCATATTAACATCAACACGGATTGTATGTCCAATACAGAGCATCCACATGTGGCCCTTTCTCTACTTAATGTGATTTAAGTCATCTGGTGGATACTTCTATCCTCTATTCTTGTCAGTGTACTGTTAGTATGGTGGCTCGTCCTTTCATTTTACTTATCAACAAAATGTCATCCAATGAAACGGAAGCAAGTGATGTACAACTAGAATATTACCGCAGGCAATGAAACAGAAGACAGATGATGGATCATATGTGCCTAATTTTAATAGTCTTGCACTGGCTGACATATTATTTGAAGATGTTGCTGATTACTTGGCAATCACTAAATGTCCCTGTCCTCTGATGAGACTTTATTTTCTGTACCTAGAACTAAACTGAAGACCAAAAGAGTGACGTCTCTCGGTCATATCTACAGTAAATGTCTCATAACTTCAAGATTATCATAGTCATAGTTCAAGTGTGCCACCTCGCCTGAAACAAACACCATCCCCATTAAGGTTAATACACCTTCATGAAATAACCAGGTAAAAAAAGGTGGAAAAGGGCTTTTTCACACAGCAAATGCCACAAATGTTGTAACCAGTGACTAAATTAATCACAGTGATATGCATCAAGATCTGGTTGGCTCACCACCTCAGCTGTGGTGGAAACCCTGTCATAGTCTGCATAAAACAGTGTCATTATGTCCCAGAAGCCAACATGGCAAAACTCGATAGTTTGATTATCCCAAGATAACAAAGTGATTAATCATTGAGTATAAGATTGTACAGCTCAAGATAACACGTTTATAATGTTATCGTAAGATAATAGTCTTAACAAAATAAATACAGGCACCATGAACTATACTTATCTTGAGAAAATGTTATTGTTAAGCCAAGAACTGTTTATTTGTTTCCGACATAATGACAAATTAGGGCTGTGATCTCAACACAATGGTTCAAAAAAATGACTGCATTAACCACAGCTGCTTTCAGCTTCTGAACTTGGCTTTACAAATCTCTGCTGAAAACTTTGCAAGCTTTAAGTCTTTCATGATTGTCACCTGTGGAGCTCTATGACCTGCAGAGTTTCTTCTGTCTTTAACTGCTATATAAGTAAAGTTATAGTAAATGTGTTTAGTTCCTTCAGCTAATAACTTGCTCGTCTCAGTAGGCTGGTAGTTTTTTTATTTAACTGATATTGTTCTGTCTTTCAGGCACATGGACTCCTTTCAACCCAGTGACAGTCCGGTCCATAATATGTAAGTAACTGCTGACAGTGCCACGCCCGACTCATTTTTACACAACTGACTTTTGTACTCCTGTCTGTGCAAGTTGTTTATTTGCATAGTTACCATGACAACTGGATAAATTCATTAAGTTTTGAGCAATTTAAGGGCAGAAACAAACTTATCTTTGGCATCAGTAATGTCTACTCTAGTGGAAACCTGCAGCCATCAATAAAAAGAGGAGGAGAGAGCTTTAGCGAGGAAATGCGAAACCTTGTCACAAAAGGCAGCTGTCGATTGCCTCAGACTCTAAATATTGATCTGTTTACACCCCTAAGATGGTTTTAATATTCAGTTGAGGTTAGAAAACTCAGCAGTGTAGTTGAGGGCAAGGTTGGCTGCTTTTTAAATATACTACTTTAGATCAGGCTGTATCTTAGCACATTTAGCATTTAAAGCTGGCACATTTCAGCTACAACTTCCACTTTAAATATAAATATGTTAAAAATATCTCTCTCAGGACCTCATATGTACTTTATTCCTTTTTTGGTTGTGTGAATTGCAGAGTAAATCCCTATAATTCCATCGCCTCTCCTTCCCACTGTACCATAAGCAGTAAATCCATTGTTTAATAGTCCCCCAGCAGAAAGCATATCCTGTGATAACACTCCCTTTTGTTGGGGGGTAATTGGATTGATCCTCATGGGGGTGAGGAGTGGATTGTTGACTGTGGGGTTTTCTTTCTGTGTTGTACCGCAATCTTATGAGGCAGGAGTTAGTGAAGTGTGAGCAGTCCCTTTCTGACCCACACTCCTCACTCCACTGTTCTCTGACAGCGCTTTAAAACTACACCACAGTGGCTTTCATGTCACAGGATTAGTCCCAACTGCAATTTCCAGGCGTGTGTGTGTATGTGTGACAAACAGGGAGTGAATAAAATACCAATGGTAAGACTTTATCCTCGACCCCCCCTTCTCTCTCTCTTCCTCAGCCATGTTCGACAGGGAAAATAAAGGCGGCGTGAACTTCAATGAGTTCGCCGGCGTGTGGAAGTACATCACAGACTGGCAGAACATCTTCAGGACCTACGACAGGGACAACTCCGGCTTCATCGATAAGAACGAACTCAAACAGGCTCTGACTGGATTTGGTGAGACGCGAAGTATGCCTTGATGCATGAGTTTGTACATTGTGGTGGAGGGCTCCGTTGACTGTCTCTAGGACTGTCCGTTCCCTGAGTCAAAAGGTCAGATTTAGTCTTTTCAGTAGCTCTGTGTGTGTTTGGATGGACTCATGTAGTACATAATGTAAGACAGTTTCAGTTTCACAGTCAACCAAATGTAAAATCCTCATTCAGTGCACAGTAGCACTAATGGTTCATACAAAACTAACATTATTTAACAATATTTTTGTGAATTTGATTGTTATTTTAAAATATTATTTTTATTGCAATGGGCCAGAATTAGCTGATGAAGCATTGCAACATATTGATGCTGATTGGAGAGGAGAGAGCATGAACATATTAGCAGTGCATTACAATATATTACAATTTTTGAATAAAATGTTGGATCCACTATGACAGGCTGCTGTAGCAGTATATTAGCTTTGGTGAACCGCGGTTGCCTTTTCTGCACTGAAAGAGGGTTGTGGATTTGTCCTCCACTAATTAGAGCAACTGTGAATGAAAGCTGCAGATTTGTGTGCCCAAAAATATAACAGAATAGAAGGAATTTAAATCTCCTCAAGTGGAAAGTAAACAAAACACTGTTCAGTCTGTGTTTGATTTGCATGCTTTCTACATTTCTTTATGGATCAGTCAATTAAAAAAAACATACCATTCACTTGCATATCATCACATGGCTAGACCTCTGTACTTAAGAGTTTTTGTCCCTTTCTGAGCACTGTGAGGAGCCTCAGCAACTCAGAGCAGAGGCCGAAGTCCTGTTTGATTTCTCAAGGGTGTGTAGGGGTTCATAACCCTGAAGTTAAAGTCCAGTGTGTTGTTAATGTCGTTTTTGCTGTTGTGTGCAGGCTATCGTCTATCAGAACAGTTCTACTGTACGCTGATAGAGAAGTTCGACCGCCAGAGGAAGGGACAGGTGGCCTTTGATGACTTCATCCAGTGCTGTATTGTACTACAGGTAACAGACAAACTGTGGACAATATGATTTATTCTGTTATATGAATGTGCATAAACCACCAGATGTATGCACATACTGTACACAAGTACAGGATGTCCTTTGGTCACATCACAACAAGGCTACTCTTGTATTCATAAAATTCACAGAGCAGTTTTTAATTATACACATTTGAAAAATACATCAGTCTTCCCTTTTAGATTATTAATCGTCTAGGGAAGCTCCACTTGGGGCTGTTTGTTCATTTTCACTAATTTCACACATGCAATTATAATGGAAGCAATCATGTGTGACTGCAGCCCTTTATTAATAGCTGGAGCAGCTCTTCAGGTACAGTAGGACAGTCATTTAACAGTAGTGTTTCAAGTGCCATGATCAAGGTATTAACTGTAGCGTCAATGTTCATTTTTCCTTTGCAGTTTCTATCTATGACATAATATTAAAATAAATGTAAATCAACAACATTTCACATATCCAGTGAAATATAAGGATGTCCGTGTTCCTGTAGCATGTTCTTGAAGCACAGTGTGTTTAAATTTCTGCATTCAGAGACTTTGGAGCAATGAGAAATTAGTTTGTTTTTAGAGTTTTAGAGTGTAACTAACTCTTACTGCTCTTCGTATCCACAGAGGTTGACTGATGTGTTCAGGCGATACGATACAGACCAGGATGGCTGGATCCAGGTTTCATATGAACAGTATCTATCCATGGTCTTCAATATAGTATAACGCACAAGGACCACCGCAGAAGAGCACAACTGGACACAACTGTGCCAAATCCAGGGGCACCTCCCGGATGTCTGCCATGGTGGACACTACAAGATTTTTTTAAACTTAATTTTTGTCTCACACAAATTTATATGATTGATATCATGAAGCTTAGATGAACATTTAAGTTTTTACTGAAGACTGCATTTGTCTTGAGGTGCAACTATAATGCTTGATGTATTTAAAAAAAAAATAATCTTGTAGTGTTTTGTTTGACCAATCTGAACTACGCCTGTGTTGGAGACTCTGGGGTCATTATGGACACATCTGTCTTTCTGTCTGTCAGTCAGTCTGTCTGTTATTGTCGATAAACTTTCTTAATGTCTTAACTTTAATTGATACAATGAAAAGAAAAAAAACTCTGTTGAGAGTAAAATGATGCATTGTAAATATGATTTAAGATGGATTGCATGCTTTTCAGGGAAATTTAGCCCTAACGTTGAAGCATGCTCTACCTTTTTCTTGTCTTTTCTTCAGCTCTATTTTGCTCAAAGCCATGTTTACAAATACTGTGAAAGCAGGTGATGTTCTGCTTCGAGATTCACTGACATGCCAGCTTACATGCCATATTTGTATGAACTTATTTTTAACAGCAAATGTTAGAACATATAATTTTTGTTAGAGGGTAAGCATAATGCCTTTAGTATGGTTTATTTTTTGGTGCATGATGCCTTAAAATGTGTAAAAAAGACACAAAAGAAAAAATCTTTTATTAAAAAACAAAACAAAAAAGAAAGTCATGTGGAGTTATGCTTTCATTTATTTCCTCTTGCAGGTTCTCAGTTGCATTGCAGAGGGAGACAATTGACTCAACTTGGCTCAATGTCGCCCTCTGCTGTATGTTCGCGGTTTTTACCACCGCAATGCACCAACAGGAGCTCGTACATTGTTTCTGTAGGGGAGTTTAAATGTGTTGCACCTTCCTATCAGAGTTGTGTCAGTTAGCATACTTAACGAAAACTACATTTTTTAGAAATACTACGTTAATTTCAAGACACTTTTTTAAAGAAATGCGATAGTTGGGACTTTATTTGTCGACTGTTTTGTAACTTAAGAGAGCTCCTGAGTTTAAGTGTTAACAATGGCTCTGAAACATTTAGGGACGTGGACGCCGTTTTTAGCCGCCTTTTCTCCGACTAAAATCACCGGACTGTCAGTCAAAGCGAGTTTGGTGGCAGTGAAGTCCTTCAGCGCAGCAACTGAAGGTGAAGACACAGGAAAAGGTTTGTGTGGAAACATGCAGTAACATGTTAATGGCTGTAGGGGGCGGTAGAGGCTGCACTGCTAGCTCAGACATTTCACACCTGCACCTGTGGAAACTTGTAGTCCTCAATTTTAATGAATACCAGGACTACAGGTGGGTCTTCAAAGCACGATAACCTGATTCTGAATTAACACAGAGCATAAGAAAGGTAAATTCATTTACAAAAAAAAAAAAAAAAAGCCAATAAGCCTCCCACTCCTGACAAACAGTTTCCATAGTCAGGGTTTCACTCATTGTGCAATGGATAAACCTTTTTTTCCCAGTCCAGTTATCAAAAACACAAGTATAATTAACGTTAAAATGAAGGCTCAGCTCCATTAAATGTTCCACTAAGCCTTGCCATTGAGCCTGCTGTCACAATAAAAAAGCCTTGAAACTGGTAAACCTAAAAGGAATGCAGCCATTAGTGTTAATTGAGATTAATGTGATTAATCCCACCTGTTGTTTCCCTGCTGTGACCTGCAAAAACGGCCTATTGTTGCTCTCCTATGGTGGGGACTGACAAATATCTTCATTTCTGATTAATGTAGGCCATTAAATGTCAAAATATAGTTGACTGACCAAAGTTGTGTCAAAAAAATGCTTTAGTTTAATCAACACCCTAAACCTCACAGATATTCAGTTTACAGTGATGTAGATTATATAAAAAGTAATTTGACAAGATAAAACAGCCTTTTTTTGGCTTGATCATTTGCTGAAAGTGCATATAAATAAATGAGAAGGTAAGACTACCAGTTTTTTTACCCTTAAAGCAGGGATTTATTCCCTGTTGCCTTAAAATCTGAGCTAAAATGTATCTGTGAAATAAAATGGAAACATGCAGGAAATTATTTGTATGAGGTGTAGCAGAGTAGAAAGGACTGCCTGGGACAAATTGGATTTTTCCCCCCCATCTCACCCGACCTCACTTCACTGGGTTTTGTGTAGCAGTCTCTCCTCCCTTAGTATAGGCTGTGTAAGCGAGGTTAATGCGTCCAGTAGCTTTGTTTTCCTTGCTCCTCTCTCTCGGGTGCAGTTGCCTCTGGCTGTGGATAACAGTTGGAGTCCCTGCGATGACCCTAAACAATGTCAGGTCAACTGCCTGCTGCAACCTCAAGCCACAACCACTGGCACACTCAGACACACTTATAAACACACACCGAGACAGAGCGAGAGCCAGGGCCTCAACTCATCTCTTCCATTGTCTCATTTTATGTCACTTTCTGTTATCAAGTCCGTCCACATGAGACGATTTACGTTCCATGTCTGTCCCTCCTACTGTGAGGTTTTCTCTAAATGACTCTAGGTTGGCCTCTTTTTAAATGTTGTGGTCCATGTTGGTGTCTGTCTGCGCATCCTTCTCATTCTCTGTCATTAGCTGCAGGACAGACTGTGGTCTCAGAGAGAAGGGGGTCTGTGGTTACCGTGGCAATAAACCGGCCCGAGGTGCGTAATGCGGTGAACCAGGAGACGGCGAGGCGTCTGCTGGAGGAGCTGGAGGCCTTTGACAGTGACCCAGACTTGAATGTGGCCGTCCTGCATGGGAAAGGTAAGAGAATGACAAGACTGGAGGTATTGTTTGGTCCATAGAGGGTGTCGGTGATTGAATGGCTTGCTCGTGGGCCCTTCATTCACATATTTCTTAGATAAAGGGTTTGAACCTGAGTACTATAGTGTGGGATTATAGGACTCCATAGCTGTCTTAAACATCAGTTTCTCTTTATGTTCTGTGTTTTCTTCCTCATATTTTCACATTTATGGATTCCTGCTGGTAATTAGATTTTTTGGACTTGATAAGGATCAGAAAATTGGTTTAAGTGTCTTGGAAAGTTAGTAGAGGACATCAGCCCTTTACTATAAATTTTGACCTGGAAAACACTTGCAAACCAGACAGGAAGAAGATATTGGTTCATGGAAGTACTCTGATTCAGTTATGGAAAGTCATGGGATCGTCAAGGAATTTCTGAACCATTTTTTTTTACCATTCCCATTTTATCCTCCTTCTCTCAGTCCTCATGACCTGACTCTCCATCATCCTCTTTCTCTGCGTCTCTTTTTTCCACTCCTGTGCTCCTTTGAGTCCTCAGATCTCGCCGAAATGCAGAGGTGACCAGTCTAGTGCACACCCAGAAAAAACAGACACACCTGTGAGGTGGCCTGCACAGTGTCAGCTGCCCAAAGCCAGAATCATGCCGTAGCTCTTAATACCTTTAAAAATAATCATCACACACACTGAATGAACTCCTTCCCTCAGTGGAAATAATGTCTTCAACCTGGATCAACCTTTCTGCTGTATGAAAGTGCACCGTGGGCTCAAGAGACACAAGTATACACTTTGTTTTAATGCTGTGGTACTTCACAGCTTGGAGTCTCTCCAGATGACTGCCGCTGAGTACCGCTGATCTCAGCTGTGAACTGAAAACACTGTGTGTTACAGAGCGAGGCCTAATTAGCTCCTGTTAAATGGGTTAGCAATGAGGAGCACAGTATGTCGTTCAAGCAAAAGTGTCTCTTCTGCGATTCCCACGATGTCTAATGTGATTTTAATCGTCTCGATGCACATTCCTTTCAGTGTGTCCTGTATTGCTGCTCCACTGTAACCTTCGGTTGGTGATTAGCAGCCTGTCGGTGTTATGAGATGACAAGCAGGGAGGTTCCAGGTTGGATGTAGTGTTTTTCAAAGCATAAGGAATCCATTTTGTTCAAATTAGCGCCAACACGATCGCTCTCTCTGTTCTCATTTTTCAGTGTCAAAGTGTTTTTTTTTTTACTTGTAAAATTAAGAGTAATTGCTTTCTGCAGGTTTAGAATATGCTGCTGCATATTTGGAGTGTTTGGGATTCAGATGTCTGTGGGCGTTTGTGGTCAGGTACAATCTAGATGTCAAGCCAGCTGTGTCACTACAGTTCAGCTGAACTGAGATCAATCTGCTTCTAATGTTTCTTAGATGTTTCTTTAACCATAAAAACACATTTTAATGTCCCTATGCTGGAAGATAAATTCACTTTATGCAGTTCATCTTAATTTGAAAAACATACTTTCAAGTGCTGGATCCAAGTTTGTGACATTATCAAGTTACAAAGTAACTTGATAAGGGTCAGTTCAGCAATGTTTAAAAAAAAAATATATATTTTGACAAGTCCATCTGAGAAGTCTGCTTCCACCAAAAAACTGAAATTTAAAAAAAAAAGCATTATCTTTCCCCAGAAACAATCACTTTTGGGTAGTCCACACACATGCAGTGATGTTGAGTGATGGGGCCTGGCTCACAGTTAGTTATCCAGTTCATCCTAAAGGTGTTGGATAGGGTTGAGATGAGGGCCCTCTGCAGGTTATTCACGTTCCTCCACACAAAACTAGAAGAACATTTCTATACGGATCTGGCTTTTTGCACTAGAATATTGTCCTTTTTAAACATGAAAGAGCTAATCACACTCTGCTTTCACTAAGTTGTCTAAATGCTCATTGTATGATATAACAGGGTTTGTTTGCCATAATCATTCCTCCTGTCAATACTGGATATTAATAGAACTGTTCCTAATGTTCTTCCAATGTATTGTGAGAAATGGCAGACAAAATCTACAGTCTTTGTTCTGAAAAAAAAGTACTCAAAAATGTGTGAAGTTAGTCAGATCAAGTGGACATCTTTTGAAGTTTCAGTGTTTTTGACGTAAAATGATTTGCTTTGTGTTTTCTTTCTGAGCTGCAGCGAAGAGCAAAACAACATTTTTGGGTATTAGTTTATCAAGAGCTTAACACCCTAAATTGCCAGATTGCTTCAACAGGGTTGGGTGTGGTTTGATGAGATTTGATGAATAGCCTGGAACCCGAAGCAATTACACACTTTTGTCACATTTTGATTCAAACGTTGCTAAATACTGTCTGTAAATGAAAAACAGCCTTAGACAAAAGTACACAAAAGTATGCCTGTCAACAAAGAAATGATGAAATAGTTACACAGTCCCTATCAGAAATATGTGTTTATATGTTTGAATTTGGGTGAATCTGGTCTGTCATTCATTGCTCCTGTAATGGCATCATCTCTGACATAACTACTTTACTTTTATGTTTGTAAATCCTGGAAAGAGTTCATGTCTAACTGCTTGTCAGTCAGATCATAAGTAAATTGAATCTCAGTTTACAAAATGCGTAGGAGTCTAAGTAATGTTTGAGGTCTCCTCCATGAAGCTCTCCACGGCTTCTGCTCTTTTCTTCTCAGCAGGACAAAGATGTTTAGGGAGCTCCGTCACATAAACAGGATGACACACTGTTTTTCTATAATTGCCCTGCGCTGACCCATAGCTGTAATCAAAGCTCCCAGTCGATGGGTGTTACTGGCACATGTGTTCGTTATAATCATTTTCATTACTGTAACATTACAGCGAGAGAGGAGGATTTTATGAGTCCCTGCCTGAGCCTGTGACATAGTGTTTGTTGGCCTCTTGGGCAATGTTGTAATCACCACATGAATCCAGTGGAAGAGGCTGCGGTTTGAGTATGTTAGTCTTCCATTAATGAGAATATTGTGTATGTGCACATGTGTATGAGAGCGCACGGTGATCTGTGCCCATGCATTAGATTTAGGCTCTTCAGGGAAGAGACGCTTTTGTGTGCCAGCCAGCCCCAAAGCAAGCTGCTATCCAAATTGCAGCCCTCGGACTGCAGCTCAACTTGTTGTTTTTTTCATCCTCATCATTTTCCCTTCCTCTCTGACTTTCCAGCTGCCATACTTTGTAATTTTGTGGTCTCTTCCAGGAGGGAATTTCTGCGCTGGTTATGATCTGAAAGAGCTGGCCAATCACACAGCCTCCCTCAAATTGGAGCAAGATGTCACCAAGGGTCCCGGTCCGATGGTGAGCACTGTTTGTTCTGTGTGTATGTGTGTGAGAGAGTGCTATTGAGGGTTATATCTATATTTCCTCATGATTTTAGGGAAGGCTAAAGGTTTCCATTAAATATAAACCTAGAAAATGTGGCCACTAGTGATTGTGCATATTTTAAGAGTTTGGGAAGACAGGTAGTGGTGGAGATTTGGGTTTGAGGAGTGACGTTTCATCAGTGGAATGCCTTCATTACTATAGATGTGTGTATGTGTGGTGCACGTGCAGAAAGCCAGAACTTTTGACACACTGCTATCACTTGACACAAAGTAAGGATCATAAATTGAATGATGTACTTTAAGCTATAAGAGACTGCAGCCTCCATGCAATCTGTTTGGATTGCATGTTAAGTCTTTGGGACTGAGCGGACCTCCTGTGCAGAAAATTATACCATTGCGTCTCTCACAGAATGCACAGTGCTTCATTTGTTCAGCGACAGCCAGAACTTGGATCATTTGTTACTCTTTTGTTTGACAGATTGAGAAATGAATCAGGAAGTAAAATCTGGAAGTTTTTTAGTACATAAACTTCATGGAAAAAAATTGGAGGCAGGAGGCACAAAAGTGAAAGTTTACATTCACAAAACATGTTTGAAATACACACTGGACATCAAGAGTAAATAAATGGTAAAAAAAAAAGGTATAATCTGTGTTTTCTGCAGGAAACAATGTTGCTGCCTTGTTTACAATCTGTATTTGTTCCATGTTGACTTTATTCGGCTCAGGTCTTCAGGCTGTGCATCTGCTGTGGTGTGTGTGTGTGTGTGTGTGTTTGTTTTCATGTACTAATCCTGTTATTTCCTCCAGGGTCCGTCCCGTTTGGAGCTGTCCAAGCCGCTGATAGCAGCAGTCAGTGGCTTTGCTGTGGCTGGAGGGCTGGAACTGGCCCTGCTGGCAGATTTGAGAGTGGTGGAGGAGAGCGCCATCATGGGGGTGTTCTGTCGCAGGTTTGGTATGTTTAACACTTCATAGTACCCAGAGTAGTAAGTTCAACTGCTACATTTACTGTCATTAGCACTACCATTACTCCTATGCTATGCTGTACTATACTGCCACTTATTTGCTTACTAGTACTGCTTGTGCCATCACTGCTATAGTAGTAATACTCCAGCTATTCAAGCAACTACAGTTTGAAGCCACACCCGTGAAGTCACTCTAGTGGTCTTGTCAGTCCACCACTTTGGTTTAGACTGAAACATATCAACATCTATTGGATGGACTACCATGAGGTGTTCACCTTAAAGATGAACTGTAATCATTTAGGGGTCCTCTGACTTTTCTGATAGCGCTATCATCATGTCAGAATTTTAGAATGTCAGAATACTTAATGACCGAAAACCTGCCAAACAAAGCTTCAGCTGTATTTTGTGTTTAGTGCTAATTAGCATGCTAACAGGGTACACACTATACCTGCTAAACATCAGCATGTCAGTGTGGTCATTGTTGCTTTGCTGGTCTTAGCATTTAGCTCCTGCTGCTACTACCCACTAGTACTATGACAAGTAGCACAACCACTAGTACTATTAAAACTAACAGTGACGACTAGTACCACTACTGCCACTAAATGTATGGCTGGTAATAGTCATAGTAGTAAAGGTGCTACTTTCTGGCACTTCTTTAACTGCTACAGCTGTTAAACTGTTTAAAGTATAACTGCTTCAAAAAACAGTTTAAAGTTACGGGGACAGTGCACATTAATAAACATTTCTGTAAATGTGCCATTTTAGCTATCTTGGCTAATTTTCAACTGCAGTCCCTGACAGCTTTCCTGTATTACTAGTACTGACAGTATAAGTATTTCCTCAGTTACTACCACTACTAGTATTTGGCCTACTAGTATTGCTACTAGTGCTTCTAAGCTATTACAGATATAAGTTTTTCTTCAAGTTTCTCCTCTTAACATATCATGCTCATACTGTTGCTGGCTACTAGTACTATTCCAGATACTTCCTACTTGTTCTTATTGTTCTATTGTTCTTGTCACATTAGTCACACTGTTTGGACTGCAGTTTCTGGTTTAATGTGGCTGCCGGTGTTAATATTGTCACCCTGACAACGACTACTGGCAGTAGAAATGGGTAAAGTTCTGCTGCAGAAATTGAGCGAGCAGAGGCAAGACTCACAGCGTTTTGTAGCTCCTTCTGTCCATGAGTATTCGCTCATCTAATTATAACCAGCCATGAAAGTATCAGCGTGTTTTTCTTTGCATCCAAGCATACATCATCTGTCTTCTAATGCCAGGAAGTCAACGCCGTTTCTATTTTTCAACTTTGTTACCCTGTCCTCTGTTATCACTCCAGCCTCCTCTTGTTTGTGTGTGAGGACAGAGTCATAGCACGATAACACCAGTGACCGTGACCTTTTGGCATCACGGCCAGAGTCTGCTGGGCAGTCTTGATAAGTAGAAGAGGAAGCAACCAACTGCCAGGTTTCCACTGCGGGGCCAAACAGGGCTTACATATTATTTATGTCACACAATTTCCTCATAAACACCGTTTTCCCTTTTTGGCGTCTCGTAGCCAACTGGCATGCTTTGCCCGCTGACTTGGCTATAGTTTTGAAAGAACAAGTGGTACTTTGGATCCTCTGCTGTAAACACTTTAAGCTAATCCTGATCCAAGCAAGTCGTGGTTGGCTTTGCTGTGTAAAAGTGGCTCGTGTTGGACCGTTGCAGCATCTCTTATATAGCTGTCACTACTTTAGCAATGCTGCTGGAGTACTTAAAATACACCCATGGTGTTTATAAATACGACTGTTGTACTATAATTTACTGGCAGTACTAGATATAGAGTGTAAACATGCAGGGCTTATCATCCCAGGCCTGTAATTTAACAGCAGAGCATCCTGGCTGTGCCCTTGTCTGTCTGTCCATTCTCACAGACTGTCTGAGGGCAAGTCAGCATGCAAGGCCATCACACTCTTATCTCTTTACATTTAAAGTGACATTTCATTGTCATTACTGTAGATGTTATACCATATCTTGCATGTTTTTTACCCACCTTAAGTCCCTGTGATCAGAGATGAGAGGCTTTTTCCTCCGTCTTCAGTATTTTTATTTATTTTTTGGTATTGAATGAAAGGTTTTTGTTCTATTGAATATTTAAAATTGTCAGGCACCAAAAACTGGCATTGAATATATATATCTGATGTGTAATTTAGTTTACTTGGATCTGATAGTTTCTCATTTAGATTTAAATTATGGATTCAGTAAAACTACAGAAAGTTGGGTATCTTATTGGCGCAGGTATCCACATTTATTTCTAACCCCCATTCTGTTTTTCACTTTTAAATGCAAGTGTCCTGTACTTGTTATTTATTTGTATAATTAAGGACTCCACTGTAGTGCTGTCTTGCCAAAGGTTATAAAATCTTAAGTGTTAGAAATCCCTCCCAGAGGGATGATCATGCTTGCCATTTATCTTTAATGTTACCTGCAATTACTATTCAAGTTCAAGCTAGTTAATGGCTGTCTGCCAGAAACAGAAAGAGATGAATTAGGAGAAAGTATGATTGAAGAGAGGAATACAGATTAGGAAAGACACAGGAGAAGACATGGGATGTCAGGGTTGCAATTTCAAATTGAATTATCAGTGTATCTCTGGACACATAGTGACATCTTTCAGGAGAAATCATAAATCTGCACTCTGCGTGTCACATTAGTAATGAAATGTATCCCATGCCTGCACTCAATCTCCTTCATCAGCTCACAAATATGTTTGGAAGGCAGAAATAGGCATTACTGTGGTTTTGACACATTGAGTTGCACATTTCCTCCCAGTAATTAATTCTCAGCCTCTTGATTGCCTCACATCTTGAAAGCTTGTTTGTCAACACATTTGAGTTGTTTCCTCCAGCTAAGCCTAAACCGCTGTGGTTTTTCATTCAGACGTGCATTTAGCAAAGTAATTATTGCTTTGAATGTGGGTTTTCAGCATTTTTATACCCATAGGCTGCGTAGCTGTATACTGTATACACTGGCAGCTCTAGTCTTTGGTGTAGTTTAAATTGTGGTCTGAGTGTGGGAGCATTAGCAGGATTTAATGAGGCTGCAACACAAGATGAGACATTTCTCATCAGGACTTGAAAACATCCAGGTTTTACAGTGGAAAGAAAGACACAGACACATGCATTTAAATGTATTTTATTTTCCCAACATTAAACAATTGAAAACCGAACTTCCCTTCCCATTTACATCAAAGGTACGGCTGTTCTGTGGGACGCACGGTTTATTTAAAGATCCTGTGTTTCTTAGCGATTATTTCCTTTTAATGGTTGAATTCTGTAACCATTTTTGGGTCGGGCACAGATGGCAGCCGCCGGAGGGAATCCCTGGTGGCTTTGGAGTCAAAAAAACCCTCAGAGGCTCGCTGTGCCGCTCTGATGTGGGCCAATGGCAACCACAAGGATCTGACAGCTTTCTGGCACTTGATTGGCTGCCGAACCTGTGGCTTCCTCTCTGGGGCCCCTCTGCCCCGCCGAGGAGGAAATGAGGAGGAGATGGTTGCGTCACATGAGTCTGGTATTAGTGTCTACTGCTCGTTGAATTTCGAGAGACCTGAATGAAAAAGCTCCATGCTTACCGAATTCCCTGATGTTATTTTGGCACCGGAAAAGGAAACTAACATAGTTCAGTAATACTTCTTTCAAGGATTTTGGTTTAAATGTTAACAACATAGAGGTTGTTCTATTACACACACCAGCCTCCTGCCGTGTCAGCATCTCCTCCTTTTACTCTTCTTCCCAGTTTTGTCATCTCTCATACCTCAAGGAGGATAGACGAGGAGTGCCAAAGAAGAAGAAGAAGCCACATGTTGAATGGAAGTAATACCTCTGTCCAAAGCTGACATAACATTGGCCAATTCAAACACCTGCTCAGTGAGTTTGAAATGGAGTGACATAGTCCAGTGATCACATCATCCCGCTTCAAAACCGGCACTCCTTTTGAAACTGCAGGTTTCTTTTTCCATGAAGAGTGAATGGACAGAGCAGTTGTGTGCAGAGAAAGGAATGCAACAAACATTATTTAAGAGGATAAATTGATGACAAAATATGTGACTGATTTGGGGAAGTTACAAATAGCTTCATGTTAGTCCAAAGACAAAGCATGACTATACCTGTCTTTGCCAAAAATGTGTAACTTCTGGCCTCAGATTTAGGGACTTCGAGGCAGATTTTGCTCCTGGAAGAATCTAATCATGTTAAAACTATGATGTGATTTATAGATTTCTCTTGTTATACACCCTCCTGGTTCAATTCTGTGTTTGAAACCTTGGTGGCACTGCTAAAAAAGACACACCCCGGCTATTAAAAACATGAAGTCAAGTTAACTGAGTAGCACTCATCTTTGACCCAGCCCAACTGAGCTATTTTTCTTGATTCCCATTATAGTGAACTTCCGATTGAAGGTCTGCTCTTTCCCTCTGTCCATTTAGTCTGGAGTTCTCCGGAAACAGTTAATCCACATCAAACTTAATCGCATTACCCTCATGGGAGGCCATTGTCGTGGGTTTTGCTTTGATGTGGTGAGGATGCCAGCAGCACCAGCAGCTAACCAGAACACCTCAGTGTGTCGTGTTTCACACTCTGTTCTCATGTTATTGGTAGCTGTCCGCTGTCCCGCCAAGTGTGGTCTCCTTCGCTGAGACTCGAGCGTCAGGTCCCAAAATGAGAAATTCTCCTATTTTACTTTCCACCGTCAGGATCAGCTACAGGGCAGCACACTTTTAGCTGGTGAAAATTCCTGTTTCTCATACTGAAACTTTAAAAAACACACATTGACTTCTTTTAACTGTTACTTGATTTCCTAATAATATTTAGCACTTTTAAAGGAAAGCATAGTTTATGTTATATTCATTCTTTGATTATGAAGATTTAATCCCGTGCATCAGTCTTTTTTTAAATGTAGTGTGCTTTATAGTGAACTCATGTGTGTATTTAATAAAACACAGAGGCTCTCAGTTTGTCGTGACTAAATATGATTTATCACAAGTAAATGCTTAAAATTAATCTCTGTACTAGTAGATAAATGCTCTCTCCTCCAGACTTCTCCCACACGTCAGTCAGACAATCTGTAATGGCCCTATGATGTGGGAAGAGAACCTCTGATATGTAGTTATTAAACAATGGGCTTTGCTGACACATGTTCAACCATGTTAATAACAAACCTCAGTCTTGACAATGGGCTTATCTGATTTGAACGACAAGGGGGATAGCTCCTTTCCAAATGTTTAGCTCATTATTGAAGACCAAAGGTAATAAATCCAAACTTTGGTGTGGTGGATGATGACTGATTATCTTGTATCAGGATCACTGCCAAACATTTCCCTCTGAGAAACTTGGAATAAATGATCAGAAGCCACCGCTCACCGCCTCCGTCAGGCTCCTCTAAGCCAAACATGCCTTTTGAGTTCAAACTACTTCAAGGAGGTGCACCCCAACCTCTCAGCTCCCATTCATGTGGGACAAAGCGCAGGTCTGTGTGTTCTTACAAACAGGACACATCAGAGACAGGACTATCAGAGAATGAGAGGAGGGTGAGGGGTGGAGGTGCTGGAGACGAGCTCTGTGGATAGGAAGGGAGATCCTTCCGGTTGCTGATAGCGATGGTGCCAACACCAGCACCAAAGACAGACAGGCTGGAGGTCAACATGGCTCTTTATCTATCTGTCTCTGAGTCAGACTTTGTCTTTCTTACCTCACTGTAGCTCTGTGTGCCTCCCACTGTTTTCTATCCAGCCTCCTGCCTGTCTGTCACTCTTTTTCTTCTTCTTCTTTAGGTCTTTTGCTGTAGTTAAGGAAGGTAGTGCTGGACACAACATGAAGAAACTCTTAGCACTGATCACCCTCGATCAATGAGGACTAGAGCAGTTATTGACAATATAGGTTATGTGTACCCCAGAGGGTACTTCTGCAGTTGCAGAAGTAACTTAACAGTTAGCCGGTTGGCTAAAAGTAAAGGATAAACAATTAAAATAGTTAGTTTAAAGTATTGGAAAATTGATTTAAACAGCTGTTAAATTGTTGGTTTTTTAAACGTAACAGAAATAAATAAAGAATAAATGGGTGACACAGATAGCTCAAAGTAATGAATAAACAGGTGAAATAGTTACTTACTGTAGACTGTTGAATAAATGGTTGAATAGTCCAGTTTTTCTCACTCCAAGTGGAATGAAAGCAAACTTGACCAACCAGCCTAAACAATAACAGTTTAAAAGTATGAAAAATATATTATAATCATATCCACTTACATAATGTTAATAGTGTTAATAGCATCCAGTTTAAAATCAAATCAACACATTTGGAAACATGGTGGGTTGTATTGATTAAGGGGTCTTTGAGTTCATCTGAAAGGGCTGTAAGGTGTCCGTCATACAAAATGGTTGGGAACCACTGGATTGTTCCCAACTGCAGGGGTGTGTGTGTGTGCTGCACATACTTGTATTTGAATACCCTTGTGCATGTATGTGCGTATTTAGTTACACGTGGTGGGAGACAAAGCTCCACAGAGCAAAACCCTGACTGTAACACTTTCGATTGTTGTCTCAGTCAATATTGAGAAAACCTTGAGTCTCACACACACACACTCAGACACACACCTGTGCTGTGCACGAGGATATGGGCTTACTTTGCTGCAAAAGGAATTCATGTCATTTACGATGCTTTTCAGCGGATCAGGGTGTGTAATTTACATTTCAGTAGAATATGCTCGAGTAACGGGATGACTGAAAAATGGAGTGAAATCTGGTATTTGTAGACAGTGTAACACCCCCCCCCCCCCCCCCCCACCTAATCACAGTCTTCTGTCTGTCAGTGCACCATTATGTGCTGACTGTCTGAACCTAAACCAGGCCCCTGGATTGGTCGCACGTGTATTAACACCGGTATTCCATGTATTCCAAAATAATTTATTTGAACGGCACAGACAAAGAGAGTAGCTTGCCGAGTATGAATAGAATCACAGTATTTTCATGAGAGATGGGGGAGGAAAAAAAACTGAACGCTAGCATGATGATTTGGGGTTATGAAAACATGTCCGACACATGTGCTCTCAATAAGGGCGGTCAAATAGAATCAGCGACTTGGAGGAATTAGGGAGTCGGGATTGTGGCGTGGAACTTGGGAGTGCTGAATGGTAGAAAGTATGCCAGTTCCAGCTGGTGCTCTTTAGAAATTAGGACAGATGCCAGAAGCTTACCGTACCTTGCAGTGTATTCTCTTTCTTTCTCTCTCTCTCCCTTGTCTCATGCTTTCTCTCTAGTGGACGCAGTAATAATGCAAATGTGTCCGGTGAGACTGAGGAGGAGTTTGAGTTTTCACGTACTGACAGAAAGAAAGCAGAGTTACAGTTAAGGAGTAAAATTATTTCAAAACTTTGTTCCCCTGACAGCTGTAACCTAGATTAATGCCAGCAGTATTTTATGTGTTTGCAAGTGTTTCGTAGGCTGTTTTCACAGCTTTTAAGTAACCTGAGCCACATACACTGGCACAGTGGCCCACATCTGCTTTCACCTTGTGCAGTGAGGGAAGTCAGGTTTTGTCTTAAATAAAGTTAAATTAAGAAGACCCCCCCCCCTCCCCCCACATATCACAGAAAAGGAATTTCCAAATGTGGAGCATTAGTGCACAAAGCCAAGTGTAGATATTTTAAATGTTCATCAGTGTGTGTGATCAGTAGCTTATTTTATAACATGTCTGAAAGTAGGCTGTAAACCTTTGATGTCATCTCTCTCTCTCTCTCTCTCTCTCTCTGTCTCTCTGTCTCTCTGTCTGTCTCTGTCTCTGTCTCTGTCTCTGTCTGTCTCTGTCTGTCTCTGTCTCTGTCTCTGTCTCTGTCTCTGTCTCTGTCTCTGTCTCTGTCTCTGTCTCTGTCTCTGTCTCTCTCATATTCAAATTTGTTTTATTGGCATGAATGTCACAACAATATTGCCAAAGCTTTACTGTGTTTCCTGTCTGTCTGCATTTTAAAAGGCTAAAATATTGGGAAAAATAATTTAAAAACACACTTTATCCAACCAGCACTCCAAAAATGAAAAATATTAAATTTACAATGCTGTAAAACTGTAAAAAATGTTGAAGTTCAAACTGAACATCATGTGTTTTTCCAGGTGTCCCCCTGATTGATGGAGGCACTGTGCGGCTCCCACGCCTCATTGGCCTATCGAGAGCCTTAGACCTGATTCTGACTGGACGGCCAATCGGAGCACAGGAAGCTCTTGCTTATGGACTGGCTAACAGAGTTGTTCCTGATGGTCAAGGTAGTTAGATTCTGTGTTTATCAGTGCTGTTTTATGGATAGGAACAGGTCTTTTTTTGTTAAAAGACAGTGTCTCATCTAATGTAGTAACAAAACAAATCAGCACATTTCTCTAAATGTTAAACTGTTTCTTTTCATTAAAAAAGGCGGTTGAAACATATTTATAATCCCTAAACCAAGGTGTCACAAAGTGTTGTTCTGGTATTGGTACATAAACTCAGATACCACTTTAGCACAGATATAAAACAATAAAAAAAAATAGTTACCTATGTCCATGGCCCATGGTAGACCAATTTCAGTGATTTTCACAATTAAATAAAAGCAAAAACATGTCAAGTAAAGGGTGAAGACAGAAAAAATAAAGAAACATTAATTAAACCAATCACAGTCCAGGTCATTCAGACAAAGGTAGTAAATGGTGTATGCATAGCATATTGTAGTTAGTATTTTGGGATGTTTGATGGCAAATTTCAGAAATGGGGAGATCAGATGAGGCAATGCTGGAAGTCTGTGTGTATTGAGAATAGGAGTCATTATTCACTGTGACAACAGTTTTTATCCAGGAAACATAGTTTTTAAGAAACTCTCTTGTAGGTCTACAAGATCAGACAGAATCATATATAATCTTCTGTTCCAGTGAATCTGTTTTCTTTATTTGGCTCCAACACCGCGCTGAAGCTATAACTCACCATTAGCACTGTGCGCTCCTTTCTAATTCAAGCAGCCGTCTGAGGATTACACTATGCACACATTTCAATGTGGCATTTCCTCTTTTATATTAATGCACGAATGCTCCTGTAGTCTTAAATCCCAAAAAAGCCTTTCCATGTGCTCTTCACGGCTCAAACTCCGATTCCCTCCCCTCTCTCCTTAGAAGAAGATTAGCTTAATTCTTTTAGGAAGTTCCTCTTCCCACAGTCGAGCCTCGGCCTAATTGGCCTCTCTGAGGGATGATCACTTAGCACGGGTTTAACATCAGAAGGAGGCGACAAAGAAGTGGCAGCTCACGTACACATATACACACGCAGGGCATCAAAGTGTGCCATCATGAGGCGTCATTTTTTCCATAGGACTGATCTGGATGTGATCCAGTGCTTTCATGTGGGTGAGGAAACAGAGTGGCATGGCTGAAGCTCACAGAGGCACAGCAACATGGCGACTAAAATGCAGCATTGAAAACTTGCTGACTTTGCAATAATAGAGGGGTAGAATAGAAATGAGATTATTTGAGAGAATTACCTGAGTCATTAATGGCAGTTTTTAGTAGTGTATGTGTACATGTATATGCGTGTGTACATCCTTTGTGTATTGGACTGACTTCCTGTTGCAACCACAGCGTTACAGGCGGCCCTGCAGTTAGCAGAGCAGATCAGCTCCTTCCCTCAGCAGTGTGTGCGGGCCGACCGCTCCTCAGCCATCTACAGCTGCTACGATGCTCCCTCCTTCAAACAGGTACACCTGATGAGGGGGGGTGTAAGCTTCATTTGACATACATTAGAATACTCATACTGATGTAAATTCTCGTCATACTGAAGGTTTTCTTGTAATTTTGTGTCCATGAAATATGTTTTGCATGAGAGATCATTTATCAATTATGGTATATTGTCACATACTGTATTGTTTTCTGACATTTGCCCTCTCAAATTGCCCCCAAAGCTCTCAGATAAACAATCAGTAATTATTGGTTGATTCTGTCTCCCTCCTTTCCAGGCCATGCAGTATGAGATTGACCATGGAATACCTGTGATCCAATCAGAAGCTGTCACCGGGGCTACCAGCTTCACTACCGGAGCAGGACGAGGAGGGAAATTCTCCTAGGATGTAGTTTGTGAATTGTGTTTTCAGGTGATCTAACACACTGTTGCATCCATGTTCAAAGTCCACAGATCTTGAGGAATAAACAGTTACATCTTTAAACAGATAACTCACATTTCAACAGCAGAAAAACAAACTTTATGTGCTTGATAATGTCAGCTTGTCAATAAAGTTAGCTGCCCATCTCTACTTCAATTAGAAGCTGTCATTTGTCAAACTAATGTAACTACAAACAAGATGCAGAATTGTTGGTCAGTGCATTCACTTCATTCAATTTGTATATTTGAATTTAAGTAATGCTATTTTACACTGTATTGATGAAAATATTTCATATCACAGAAAACAAAAATAGGTTTCACAGACAAAAACAGATTAAGTCTAATATGCAATTTAATACCCCAATTTGTCATAGGTTTGTAGCCTATTGTCAGTCCACAAAACCCACATTTCATGCAGCTGAGTGCACATAGCTGGATTGTGATGAGGATTATGTAGTTGGGAACAGAGCTACACACCAATAGTTTGTGGCTTTAACTTTAATCTTCTTGCAAAACACATACACAGACATACTGACAGCTATATTATTTCTCTCTTGAACAGAACTCAGTTTAATCTTAGCTGACACTGAAGCTAAGAATTAGTGCAGCATTATCGATGTTTTGTTTTGATATGCTGTTTAAAAATTGATCCTGAGAGAATGATTCACATACGGTGCCTTTGTGTGCGGTGTAGATCTATAGGAAGGCTGCGATCAAAAAAGTAATCCAACACAAAAGACTAAACAGGCATCAAAAACATCCAACCTGCAGCAGCTCACCATTGTTCTTTTGATTCAGGGGAAAAACACTTGATAACTTGGATAAGACGAGTGGTGGCGCACATGTGCGTGTGACCTACCAGCGCAGTGTAATAAATGTAGAAGCCTTGTCAGATCTGCGCCAGGTGTAAGCATTCCTATGGTTTTGGAACACGCTTCCCCTTAATTTTGAGTGAGTGAGTGTGTGTGTGTGTGTGTGTGTGTGTGTGTGTGTGTGTGTGTGTGTGTGTGTGTGTGTGTGTGTGTGTGTGTGTGTGTGTGTGTGTGTGTGTGTGTGTGTGTGTGTGTGTGTGTGTGTGTGTGTGTGTGTGTGTGTGTGTCCTGCACACACACACAAGCACAAGGACAAATACAAGACTTGATTATTTCTTTGTGCAAGTTTGTGTGACCTTTTTAGTGTGACAGTTAAATAATAATAATAATAATAATGCATTTTATTTAAAGGCGCCTTTCAAAGCACTCAAGGACACCTTACAAGGCACATATAACACAACAACAGTACATCAAACAATATAAATCAGGTAACATTTAGTGCAAAGATAAAGAATAAATATGAATGTGACTACAAAGTGCATCAGTACAATAAATAAACAAGAACGTGATTGCCTAGTCAGTGGGAGACAGAGTATGCCACTCTGAATAGGTGCGTTTTCAGGAGGGATTTAAAGGTGGAGAGAGATACCCTTTAAAGAAAACTGAGGAAGAATTTAGACCAAGGTGTATGGTGAGGTGTACAGTATGTGTGTGTATGAGTGTGGCTGTGTGTGTAAAAGAGATAGATCCCGACAGACAAAGACCTCATTAGCTCTAGGAGTTGTCCTGTCTAGACAGTGTGATGACAGGACACAGAACCTCTGTTTAATGTTTCCTCCTCCTCCCTCTGCTTCCAATTCACCCAGCATACACACTCATCATTTTCTCTACCTCTGGGGATGCACACACACACACACACACACACACACACACACACACACACACACACACACACACACACACACACACACACACACACACACACACACACACACACATAAACACACATAAACACACACAGCTTTAAATGTCAGGAAAAATGTTAAGGACATATAAAAGTATGCAAGTGCTTTTTAAAATAATTGTCAGCCTGTATTTGCAGTGTTCAGCCTGTTTAATCAGTAAGTCAGCAATGGAAAGCAGCTGGTTTATGACACATGCTCAAGGTTAATGGTTTGAAAGATGGCTTCCAAACTGATTCACACAGTATAATGTGGTAAGAGTCACCCATTTCCTCAAATATGTTTATCCACATCCCCTGTATAGTGAGTAAACTCGCTGTTCATAGGATGATTGCCAGAGCCAGAAGTCTTTTTTTGGCTGTTTTTTTTATTATCAGACTCAGCTCAGCCAAAGTATCTGTGTTATAAATCAGTAATACGCTGTCATTCATATAAATGGCTATTTTGAGTCCAAGATAAACTAAAAAAGCTGATAAATGACATCCATGAGCGCGCTGGTCCTCTGCCAGCCCAGCACGGTGTCTTCAACCTTGGTTCTGTTATTTCAGAGTTGGATCGGTCAGTCACCTCTCTAACACACACAAACACATGCACAGGGGCACACAAGTATACACACAGGATTTTATGATTTTATCTCAAGCCAGTTTGAAGTCTTTGAGAGTTATTTTCATACTGCGCTAACATGAACTAATATCTGCTAGGTAGAGCATTTGAAAATCTAAAAATCTGCTCTGCTAAGGTATGCTGAAGCAAATGTTTGGCAGTGTTTTTTTTTTTTTTTTTAACAAAATCTCTACTGTCTAATTATGAGAAGTTTAGTAATAATCTGACTTTCAGTTTAATCAGTATGAGAGTATGAAAGCCACGCAGCTGTGCGTGGGTGCGTGCGTGTGTGTGCGTGTGTGTTCGGTGATGGTATGTGTGGCTTTGATGCTGGTTCTCACTCTTCACACACAGATAAGATAGGCTCTGGCAGCAGCAGCAGTAGCAGAGACAGAGATATGGACACCTTTGGGCCTTATCATCAGGACCATCACAGTCTGAAGGGACCATGGAGACATAACACAGGTTAGGGTGAAAGGCATGAAGGGAGGAAGAGGAGGGGGGAGAGGGAAAGATAGAAAGATGTAAAAGAATTTTCTTTTACATCATAGGCTGCGTGCTGCCAGAACTAGATAGTATCATAATTATAATATATGTATAGATCATATTGGATTCATATTTTACCCATTGCACGATTTGATAGTATTTACAAGAGCGGTAACAGGAAGGTGCAGCCTTGTCCTGCAGCTGATCTATACTTGGATTGTTTAGTTAAACGCTTAATTAAGATTCCTCAGTGTTTAAAGGAGATCGGATCACGTCTCCTCTGTAGGTGCTGTGCGTTATTGCTTGCTGTTTCCCTCTTCATCGTCAGGGGTCGTGCCTCAGCTGGAGAACATTTATTCTGCCTCCGCGGAGTATACACGCACCTCTGCCGGATGAGTAAAGATGCAATTACTTATCCGTGCTTCATTAGAGCAGATTTGAACATTTAAAAAAGTGTTGCATTTTTTAAGATTAAAGGTGCAGCCAATTATTTTAAGACATCTGGAGATACATCTGAAGCGCAGCTGTCCAAAACTGAAAGCGTGATCCCAAATTGTGGAGACGGACACCTGTGGACACACCTCAAACTAACACGCAGCTAGTCGCTAAAACGTTATAGCCTAACTCAATACCCTGATAATACAAGTAATAACATGTAGAAATGAAACGAAGTATCAAAAAGTATGAGCTTATGATGGAGTCATTTTTTTATCACAGAGACTGTAAAATAATGTAACAGGAACAACATGTTGCAATACGCATGCAAAGCAGACAAACCTGACGTTTATATTAGAATAGACAGGCTGTTATTCCGCAGAGAACAAAATATGGAAATATGATGTTAGAGTTGTCCTTGTAGCCTGAAGAGCTCCACCTCTGGCTAAGTGCGCACGGAGTGGGCGGTTTCAGGACACACACACACACACACACGTACACGAGAGCGCACGCATATTATGGACTGCAACCTGCTGATTCCTGTTAGACTCTCATACACAGCCCGTAGGAGTATGTGACCGCCACTGAGACCAGTTCAGTTATTAAAGGAAGGCTTTTGCGGTGCGCAACTTTGGAAAATCCTATATTTTGGAGAGTAAATACATCCGCTTGAGTAAAATGGCTTCTTTCAGAGGAGTTGGTCTTCTTTTACTGGTGACCGTCACATCAATCGGTGTCTTTTGACCGACTAACTGCCGCTCTCAGAATAAAGTTTCACATGGTGCACTTTATCCTGAAGCAGCAAAGCGCGCTACGGGAGTCAGAAATGAAAGCAGGACCGACACTATTCTGCGCATTTTGCTTTGGGAAGTATTTCAAATGGCTTGACACACGAGTCCTTTTTCGCTTTTGATCTGTGGCTGCAACAGATAACAGCGCGCTCGGACGGACTTTCGGTTACCATTACGCACATTTTGCTTTTGGATAGGCGACTGAAGCTCCAAGCCAGACAAACTCCGGACTCCGGAGAGCACAGTGGGACAACATCATGACCAGCTGCTGGCTTGCCTTGGTCGGATTGTGGTGGAGCGCTTATTACTGCATGTTCCCGGTCGCGGGGAGTAATTATTCACTGGATGGGAACAACGAGGTGCACCCGGGTTTCATCCACCGGAGGCTGCGGACGCACGAGAAGAGGGAGATGCAGAAGGAGATCCTGTCCATCCTCGGGCTGCCCCACAGGCCAAGACCGCATCTGTCACATGGAAAGTACAACTCCGCTCCACTTTTCATGTTGGACTTATACAACACCATATCTAGTGAAGAGAAAAGCCAAGTGGAAGGCATGCTGGACCGATACCACTACATGCGGACGACTCAGAGCCCTCCTCTGGCCACATATCAAGAAACCGCCTTTCTAAATGATGCAGATATGGTGATGAGCTTCGTTAATTTAGGTAAGTTAGACGAACATATATATTTTAATATTGCATGTTTGTGAACTGTTTGTGTGTGATTGCGCTACCTTTAGATTCGCTGAAGTGTTGGGACGGTGAATGAAGCAGACAGTTTCAATTCGCGAGACTGAACTAAAGTGTGAACAGGTGTATACAAGCACAAGTGCTGTGAAATGTGGTGAAAACCCACCTTAACTGACAGGATTCTTTTATATGACATTGAATATGTTTTTTTTAAATTACATGAATTCTACCTTCTGCTTATTGAAATGTGTATTTTTAATATATTGGACCTATGATTACCTCACCTGTAGCTCGTACTTGACCCACTTTTTAAATTTACCACTCCATCACTGAACACAACACGCAGCGCACAGCCGAAATGCCATTACGCGCGTTGAGTACTGGATCATGAACTAGCTCATTTTCTGAACCACACAGGGGCCACATTCTCCCTTGTCTTCTTTGTGGGTTTAGAGAACTGATGAGGCTTGTATTGTTTGGGAGTAATTTATTGTTACACGTCCTCTCTCCGGCTAGATTGGCCCTCCTCGGTTCATTTATAGCCCCGAAATTCTGTGGTCAGTGTTGCTGTGCAATCTACTCCATGATTTATGACTTTGCGGGAAAAATAGACCTAGTATCCTCAGCAAACCATCAACCACCACCGCTGGTATTTGTATATAAAGGGCTATTCCTGCCATTGACCTCCAGCGCAGCGAGTTGCGGTTTCTGTGCGTAAATTGTGTCGCGTTGTTTGTGATATCCCAGCAGATTGTCTTTAATTAGTTCCAGGGACGATAAAGAGGGACACTTTAATCATAACGAGTTTGGAACATAAAAGCCCAAAGCCCTTCCTTCCATTAGCAGCTCCAGTGTTTACTGGGAGACTCTAAACAGAGCGCCTGAAGATAAACAGAGGCGCTGCCAGAGTCAGACGCTGGTGGACAAGGAGGTTTAAATCCAGATTGATTGTCATTCTTCTTGGGAACTAAGGGCATTGTCATAATCCGGCCATGAGAACAGTGGGAATGTATCACAGCTGAGGAATGTAGTCTGGTCTGATGTTTTTCTCTCATTTTTAGCTGCTTTTGAAATAGGAAGTCCTTAAAATAGTTTTACCCCTCACCTTTATAGATGTTTTAAATACCACACATGAAGAAAAGAATTAGGATTGGAACGGCTGAGTTAGAAAAAGTGAATGCCTCACTACTTATTGGTCCTCCGAGTATTGGTGTTGCAACATGTAGTGATGAAAACCAGATATTCAGACAGAGGGAGGCCGTCGTTTCGGTCTCAAATATCGAAGCCCCTCTGTTGGCTTCTGTGTGGGAGTGTGACTGTGGCGGCATGGTGTTTGTGTGTCTGTGGTTTTGGTATTCCTGTGTCTGTGTCAGTTTGGGTTTCTACGCCTGTGTTGTTGCACATCTGGCGCTCCACTTTGATTAATCACGTCCTGTGCATCTTTTGACGATTCCCTCAGATTTCTGCGGTGACCAGGGGATTAGGTTGCCATCTCCTCCAGTCGTACACAGAGTCCTAACCGCCCTGGAGGAGGGACGGCTTCCTCCCCGAATGTGATTGTAATTAATGTTGGACAGGCCAAGGCTTTCCATCTGCTTTGCAAATAAGACCTTGCACGACTACCGTGTGTCATCGCCACCCGATTAGTTTTTAATGTGTCTTTAATGTGTCTCGATTGCGTGGAGTGACTTAGAAAGCTATAGTAGAAAGAGGCCTGCAACACTTCTGGGTGGTCCTTCTTGTTTCAAAACCAGCCTAAAAATCTGGATATCATGTGTGGCCGAAGTGAAACTACAAATTAGAATCAAGATAAATGAAAGGAAGAAAAGCACAGCGGCCAAACAATCCGTCTGAAACGATTTGAAAAAAATGGAGCAGGAGACACAGCTCAAGCTCGAGGCCCTTATTTGACAAATGTTAGGCATTGAAAGGCACTCCAACAACATAATCTGTTTGTGGAACCAAATCAAAGAGAATATGAAGACAGTGTCTCTGTTTACACTGATAGTCTGATTTAAAACTGGACTCACCTGTTTATATTAGAAAATCCTCCCTGTGCGTAGATCTGAGAATCTCAGGCTTTAAACTGACCCATAGCAAATAAAACGATGACAGTGATTTAAGCTTCGGCTTGAACTGATGTCTTTCACAGCCAGCTGCAGCAGTAGCACAGATAGAGAGCTCATTTTCTGGGGGTATTCTCCTGGGGCACGGGTAGATTTAAGAGCCCCTGCGTTACATCCAGTCTCAAGTGCGCTCTCTGCGAACCATATGCCTCTTCACCCCCCCTTTTTTTTGCATGATTCATGTAGACTTCTTGTTCAGTCATCTGTTCTCCTAAGCTTTCATCACTTGTTCTGAATGACCCATCGGGAAAAAAAAAAGTGGAGCAAGTGGTGGAAAACTTCAAATTGGGGGACCAGAAGCATATTTTCCAACTCCCTTTTCATCTTCATTCCTAAAATAGCATGTTCATCACTGTTTGCCTCGCACACGTCCTGCTTTCCACTGAGGTCTAGCGAAGTGACACCGTGCTCCGTATGACTCATGCTGTGTGACACACTGTAGCTCCGAACATGTCGTGATGTACAGCGGGGCACCCGACTAATGGCCACAGCCACTGTCAACTAGAGTGCCGGGCTTGTACACACTTGTTGAATGTCGATTTTGTGCTCTTTGTAACTTTAAACGTAAAAGAAAGGGATTCTACTGTGGTTCAATACTGTGGTAATTTTACATTAAACATCCACATAAGTCTACTTAAAGAAGTTAGTAATAGTTTATGTGCAGGAACTCCTGAGAAGTCTCAGAAAGACGCTCTTTGTGCTATTTTAAGTACAAATGTTTCTTTTTTGTATTTATATTTGAGGAAAGCTCCATTTCATATATATTTAGTGGAAAAAAGGATGACCTACCCATTTCAGATGCTGGTCTCTGGTCACAGACCTTCTATAAATCTCTCACAAGGTAATACATTGTGGAGTGAGTGGGGAGACACTGACCAATATTGGCAAGGTACATGCCAGTGGAAAACAAATACAAGAGGTCAATGCTCACTCAATTATCGAGGGGTGACTTATTGCTGAACAAATATCCGAAGCCGCTGCGAGAGCTATAATAGCCAGCAGAGGAAAATGAGCTATTCCTATCACGTTTGGTTTCTGTGGCTGAGCTTTTACCTTGTGGTTACGGTGAGTCAAGGATGCACAGAAATGGCTTTGGTTTCCCGGGTCACAGAACAGGAACTCCAAATGTTGTTCCTGTGTCATCTGTGTTTAGCTGTGATGAGTTTGCTTCGCTGTAGTTCTTTCTTGCCAGCCAATCCAGGCAGACAGGTGTGTGGAGGCCTCTCTGAGCTTGGCTTGGCTCAAAGCTCCAGCTGCTTGTTTGCTGTCCCATCCCTCTGTGTTTGTCTGCTGGGTCGTCCATAAGGGACGACCCTGTAATAATTTAGGAAAATCCATTCACCGTTTTAGGGTTGATCTTGTTTTACTTTTCCTACAGTTTTAAATACACTTTCATGATATACAGGTGAGCTTGATCACACCCTTCTTTTTAGTTGGTCAACTAATTTCTCTACTAAGTGTCTAGATAAAAAACAGATAAAATCTTGTACACTGTGGTCTACACTTTGCCACATGTGTTTCCTTCAGCCAAATCACATATCTGATTGCATCCATCTTGTTGTCCCCGGGCTACACACAAATTAGTGTTCAAGCCCAGATTTATGCACCTGCTGCTTGATAACTAAATAAATAAAATACCAGAAAAAAACTTAATTTAGCAGTTCATTGATTACAAGAGCAATATAGCGAATAACTATCCCTTAAATAAACAGGTGGACAAAAGTTGAGCTCTCTTGTCTGCTGGAAATAGAAAAAGTAAACATTTTAAAGCTGTTCCGATATCTGGAAAGTCTGTCATCACGGCTACCCTCATTTTCTTCTTTTCACTCTCCTCTCCCTCTTTGCACACCCCATTGCATGGCTATAGCTGAGCTGTCAATAGCCCTCTTACCTAAGTCAACAGCCAAGTTTTCTGCCATCCTACCTCCCACACTTTAAAGGCAAACAAGCCAGAAAGCTTTAAGAAGTGGCTTTTCAGGAGATTAGCCGGGTCCAGACAACCCTGGGATTATTCTGAAATGAAGTGCCCTTATTAAACGGCTGTTTTCCTTGTCTTATGATGCCTGGCTGCATTTCTCTGCGCATAAGCCCAGGTAAGCCACTTCCTCTGCAACAAAATGTGTCCCAGAGCCCCAGCATGATCAAATAATTAGTTGGCTTCGATCAAAGAGTCAATTGTTTGATGCAGAAAGGAGCTTTGGAAACATTTCACTAAACCGTCTTGAAACACTTCCTGCAAAGCCTCAGAGACCAGAGCAGGACCACCCGTCACTTCACCTCAACTTTCAGCATACCGTAAACAGTATTAGCCAGAAGTTGATCGAGGAATTCAAGATATGCTGCAGCGGAATACAGAATATTTTCCAAGACGTAAACTTGGCAGTTGCAACCTTGCTACAATGGTGAGAAAAATTACATTAACAAACTACAAACCACTGTGTTTGTTTTCATATGTTTACAGTATCAGATATGTTACTGCCGCTACAAGTTCACATGAGCTCGCAGTGATGTTCAAGAACGGCCCAAGATATACAAATAATTCTGCTTATTGAGTTACAGTATTTTAAAGTGCTTCCTTTTTCTCATGTTTGGATTGTATTGGTTGTCAAGCTCTCTGGCAAAACACACAGCTGCCTCAAGAAACAAACAGGGCTGATGGGGGAAACATCTCTGGTTAACCGAATTATTT